>NC_056741.1:833266428-833343275 GCF_019279795.1 Protopterus annectens | reverse complement strand
AAAAAGGTCCTACAGCAAAAATGTGAAAACCAACGGTAGCAGAGTTTCCACAATCTCCTCCTTCAGCCCAGACTCTAGAATATCCATGATCTTCCAAAGCAAATAAGACTGGAACTAGGACAGATGAATTGTGACCTCAAGCCTTCAGTGTGGTGCAGGAGTTAACTCTTGTGTCAGAAATGTCCACCGCTTTACAGAGATCTTTTACCTTCTTTGGAGCTAAAGTGGCAGAATTAGGTTGCCTTAAGTCTGCTTTGACAGCACCCTTAAACCGTTCCATAGTGGAGATAGCACAGGACTCATCAGGCCTCTTACTGACAAAAATTCTTAAACATTTCTTAAGGGATAAACCACTGAACTTATGGCCAGTTTAATCTGCTCCTTATGACCTGACAGTTATGGAGTCATCCAGTAAACTCCTTGTCTTGAGACACTGACCACAGTTATGTGGCTCCTCACAGGAGTATGGAGCGTTAGGGTGTCCCTTGCCCCCACATTATCTTCAGGAGTAAGTTTAAGCAAGGCACCGCATGAAGGCAAGTGAGTGACTGATATGCCAGTAGACATAACACTGGCACATGACAGTTTGACAGTCAAGGTCAGCATGTGCTTGTTAGAGGCATATAATGGAAAAATTACCAGCTTTAAACTATACTCCTAAAGGGTGCAATTCTGCAACCACCACTCAAGCTCCAACCAAATAGCTGGTAAACATTTGGTTCCTGGGATGCAAGCTCTGGTACAACAGAATCAAATGGTTTGCCCTTGCCCAAGACCTACTGGCATGCATAAGTTTAGGGGGGCATCTAAAAAGGGAGAGCCCTTCGTCTCAAATACTGTTAATCCATGGCTCAGTGACTCAAGGAAATGCTCCCCAGAATCAAAGGTGGTCAGTGCCAGACTACAGTTGACGAAACAGGGACAGAGTGGTGCAATAACCCTGAGATGCAGGTCTCCGGGCTGGGGGCCAGGAAGGCCATCACCCCTAGTCACCAACACCCTCCATGAAGGGCCAAGTGCGGGCTGCAGTACTGGACTACTCAACTAGTCAAGGACAAGCTCAGCACCTGAAGAGTCTGGTAATTCAGAGGAAAACCAAACTTACCTTTGGGACAACAAGGTCTCATCCTGCTCTCCAACTGCTTGTCACTGCAGTAGATTTCTGACCTATGCTTGAGACTGTATGGATAATTTCGCCCACTGCTTACTCCCTTTCTGTTTATAAGACAGGCCCAAAAGCTTCTCTCTCTTCACTGCTTTCAAGTGGTGCAGAGGCTGCCAACCTTTCCGACAAATATCAGTGAAAAGCATCCCTTCATGGTGTATTCAAATAACAGATGTAAATCACAGGCACTATTTCATGCTATGCTTGATGCCTCAGGCCAATACAGGCAATGCAGGCAATGGTCTTGCCTTGCAATCTGATACACACTTGGCAAATATTTTAAGTACAAGACTGTAGAACTTTACTAGTGATGGCAATGACCAAGATCTGAACTATGGTAGTGGCAAAAAAGAACTGCAGAGATTCAAATTACACAGACATTTGAGTAGCCTTAGCACTATATAAAAAACTACATCAGTAGAGATGCATACACTTCCTTAAATATGGCATATCTGCTATGAGTCTGACAAGTGGCAAGTGGTAACTATAAAATGTATAAAACAAAGACACCAGATGAAGGTTCTGAAAGTCATACTTGTCTTTTTAGTGATCGTGCAAAATAAACATACACACCTTTGCAACAAATGTTCCTCCTTGCTTTAATACATGTGTTGTGATATTCAGTGCCTACAAGAAAACAGAAATAGACATGTAGTCAAGTATAATACAAATGCATCATTTTTAATTCACCCTTACTTTTTCCAAAGGAACCTCAATCGGATGGAAAAACAAATGGGATACTTTTCTCCTCTGAATTACCTTTCATTACAAGACCACTTCTCCAGGCTCCTCTGACCCTCAGTTGTTGTATCCTCATGTACATTTCAGTTTGGAAATCTGCATGCTACTAATATAGGACAACATTGAAGGCAACTGTTGAGATGATGCCACAATTCCATTATCAAGCTCAGTTAAGTACTTCTCATTTCAGTTTCAGATTCCTGCCTACCACATTCTGTGAAAGTGCACACCATCAAATCTTCCACTGCAGGAACATGGACCAAAGCACTCCCACAATGTATGACATATGCACACATTCATTTATACTGAAATATATGGTTATACATTCACATACAATATTTATTTATATATATATATATATATATATATATATATATATATAGGTCTACTTTTCTTGATCAAATGTCCATTTCTCCGAATTACAGTTAAGTGATCACACATTACCGAACACACACTAATCCAAAAGAACACTCTACAGAACCACAAAAAAACAAACTGCTAAATACAACAAACAAACACAAGAAATACTTTCCAACATTTATGCAGGGGGTAAGCTCCCCCTGCGCTCCCCACACCCCCTGAAAATTATATATACCAACTCAGAGATCGCACTACAGTGCAACAAGGGTAGATCACCCAATCTGTACTGTAGAGTGACCTACACTTAAAAGCTACCAATGTTATTAAAATACATATCCAAATCCTGAATATCACTAAACCTACCTAGGAATCTGGCATGCCACAGAACTCCAACAGAAGATGAGAAGGTACAAACACGCTGTTCACTGACAGTCTTGCAGCACCAACAGTACGTTCACTGTTTCGCTAAACCGACCTTCGAAATACTCGGCATTTGGATTAGTGTATGTTCAGTAAAGTGCGATTGCTTAACTGCAATTCAGATAAATGGACATTTGATCAGGAATTTGCTTATATCCTATGGACCTCCACTGCAGATGGTTTAAGGTTTTAAGGTATCACACTGAAAACTCTAGCTTGGCTGGGTTTTCCTTGTAGTTTATGTATAGACATACACATATTGCGCGCACACACACACACACACACACACACACACACACACACACACAAACACACACACTCAGGTGTACTTACTGTGACTTGTTTTTCGGCTTTTCCCGGTTAGGGGTCGCCACAGCGGAACTCCGGTCTGCTAATAATTGGCAGTGGATTTTTACGGTGCCGAGTTGCCAGCCTGACACCCAACCTTCAAAGAAAGCACGTAAATGTAAAAACACGCTGGTTATACACGGCAGTAAAATGCATTAAAACTTTAATCTTCGATAACAGAACAGTAAGTGCTTTCACAACCAAAACAGTTGCTTCATCAGACTACATATAAAATCAAACATACTCATTTTATATTTATGATGCAATACAAACTGTCCAATCACTGAAATGCTAATTAACAGTTAAAAAACTTAAAAGGGTAAGTGCACATTTGTCAAAATACTTGTAAAAAATATCTATATACATATGTACATCTAGGAAATATATATACACACATGACTAACCTACACAGTCAAAAATTAATAAGCACATGCATATACACTTATGAAGAATAGCAAAAAATTATTTTTATATATTAAATATTTTAAAATCAATGTTTCAACCTCCTTGATTTGAGGGCAGGTTTAAGCGACATCCTGTTATTCAAACCAAGAGGTCTGTCAGCATTAAAAAGCAGTATCCACCTTTGCTCAGCCTTCTCAGTTTTATTACTAGCATCACCTCCCCTCATATTCATCTTAATCTCCAGAACCAGAAACTTAAACGTATGACTAGCACCTTCCTTTTTAACATGCATGGCTAAGGCATTGCTCTCTTTACAATTTCTTACATCCCTGAGATGTTCTAGGACTCTTTCCTTAAGTGATTTGTTTTGCCGATATAAAAAGAGTAACATTCTGTGCAATAACAAAAATAAAAGTACAGTTTTGTACCTACCATCATTGCTGCAGTCCTTACATATTCAGTCTTTTCTTGCCCCAGATGTCAGAAGGCCCTAAACACAGGAAAAACACCCAACCACCCATGTGCAAACGGATCTTGAACATCTACATTTATGGTAGGTACAAAATTGTACTATATCTCACATTGCTGCAGATAGGTGTTTAGAGAAGGTATGCACTGAACTCCAAGTAGCTGCTTCTAAAATATCTTTAGTAGCTACCCCTAAAAGGCTGTAGAAGTGGCAGTAGCTCTGAGGTCTGATAGCAATACAAAAACCAATCCACTTATAGTTCTGCTCTTATTTTGGGGTGGTTTGGTTTAAGGAAGGATTAGTCATAAAGATACCCCTCATATGGAAAAGAGGAAGGCTCAACTGCCATAAGGGCCTGTAGTTCAGAAACCCTTCTTGCAGAGGTAATGGCCCTCAGCAGTAGCTGCAGGAGGTTGTAAATTGAGATCCCAAGCGGTGGGTCACAGTCATAGTGAGCAGAGAAGGACAAACCTTTGTCCAATAACTCAGAAACACTTAAATCAGGTTTGGGCTGTGCTCAAATAAAAATCTCCTCCACTTACTAGAATAGAATATGCCAGGCTGTCAGATGCAGAGACTGAAGTTTGACATTGAGTAACTGATTGTTCTCCTGAGACAGAAAGTGTGGAATCAAAGGCAAAGGCCATCAGACTTCTCAGTAGTGGGTACCAGTGTTGTCGAAATCATGGATGGCTTGTCCTGTCCACCTTCCAAGCTGTGGGATTAACACTGTCAACTTTTGAAATACATGAGGATCCAATTTCCACTGGATCCATTATCTGTCTGCTCAATACATCTGCTAAGGAGTTCTGTGCTCCTGGTAGAAACCTTGCTGAAGATTTAGCTGTAAACTGAGCATTGCTTGCTTGATGTACCACATGACAGTTGTGTTGTCTGTTTGAATCAACACCTGTCAATTCCTTGAAAGCTATTAATGCATATTGGACTGCTAGCATCTCCTTCAGGTTGGCTCCCTGTTTAGGTAAAATTCCTTGGTATTATTGAATGACAGTGTCCAGATCTTGGCAGTGTTGTGTCCATACATTTTGAGATACCTTCCTCATATGCAGTTTGGCATTGGGCTTGAAGGACTAGTAAAGAGAAAGATTCTTTTGTTTGTCCGGGGTCAAAAGGCCATCTGGGATGCTGTATTCAGTCTCACATGTCCTGAGAGGGTACTGCATCTTAACACTGCCATCACATACTGTAGATGATGAAGAAGTTTGTCTTTTTCTTGAGCCAGAATCAGGCAATCGTCCAAATAAGGAGGCTATCACTGGAGCCAGAACCTTTATGAAAAGGGCAATGCAGAGGTAAGCCTCTTTGACTTTGCCCAGCAGAGTCTGTTTGTGAGCCTAATTTGTAACCCGGCTGAACCAAAATCTTTAACAGTCTGCATAGACTTAGCCTTGTCTTCCATTTTCTTCAAGACAGACTCCACAGGTGGACCAAACAACACTTCAGACTGTAAAGGAAACTGAACCAGTGGCAGCCACCCTAGAAGAGCCTGCAAGCATCAAAGCCCACCTGTTCAGAGCAATCTTGTAATTCTTTGGCATCTACCTTAGATTTCAATTAAGAACATTCTTAGCTAAAGTAGAAGGATTTTTAGAAGCCCTGACACCCTTATCTTAGGTCCTTGGCTAATAGTTTCTGGGTCTGCCCTAGAATACCTATCGGTTTAGGCAGAGAATCAGGATTCACATCTTGAACAACATCTAGAACATGCTAGACACAGAAGGAGAAGGCCCCTGGGAAGGGAAGGAAGAACAGTAACCTGACTGCCTCCTGAGAGGCCACATCTTGCAAAATCAAAGCCTCCCCTGACAAAATACAATTATTCAAAAACAAAATATTCCCCAACAGGGTGCACCCCAACTTGGATTAGGTCTGAAAAAACCGAACTCGAAAAATTTCCAGGCGGCACCGGCATTGTTAGCGCTGCTGCTTCTGCATCACGACCGCGGCAAAAGACTGAGGAGGGATATGGTCATCCTGGATGCGCTTTTTTATTACCCTAAGCGTTCTGAAGTGCTCAGTTCTGGCGCCAACCGACCGGCGTCAATATCTTTTGGTACCGGGCCGACCGAGGACAATGGACTAAGGACTGCAGCAATGTGAGATGAAGAACATCAACATTCTTCGTTGTACAATCAGCATAGAAGTTACAACTAATGTGAAAACCTAACGTGCTGTGTACAAAGACTGCGCCTCTGTGAATATAGGTACAGTCTGTGCAGCACCTCCTACAACTATATGTCCCTAGTCTATCGGATGTAGTAGTCCCGGGGGTGTCATTAGTCTTGTAACATAAGTGTCTTTTCAAAGATTTATTATTTCAAAAGGAAAATTGAGGTGTATTACCTATCAATCCCTCTAATTCACTTATGGTGGATAAAATATCCCAATTATTCTTGATGACATCGCAAACCACTTGAGTGTTGCTTAAGAAAGTAAGAGGCATTCTAACTATGTCATCACTCATATGTGACTCAAGATGAATTAGTGTTCTATTGTAACTAAATGTGATTTTGTAACCTTAGACGTTGAATCACTTTTCACTAGGATTCCTAATTCTTGGGGCATTGAGAACATTACAGATTTATTGTTAAGTAAGGGTATGAGCTATGACAGTTAGATTGTTGCGCACCCCACTTGAGATTATACTTGAGAATATGTGTTCATTTTCTATCAGAAAAATTACTTACAGAAGATTGGCATGGCAATGGGCACAGTCTGTGCCAACAGTTACGCCAATCTATAACTAGTTCAATGGGAGACGGAATATATTCTCTCTAACAGTGTTTATTGTACCTCAATAGTTTGGTATAAACGTTTTGTTGATGACATTTTTTGGTTGTGGAATGACACCGAGGAACGATTACATGAGTTCTTGAGGTATATTAAAACTGTGAATACCTTTCTTAGGTTTACACAATTATTCTCTGACTGATATTGAGTTTTTAGATGTAAGAGTGGCTAGGGATGACATGGGTTCAGTTTCAACAACGTTGTATAGGAAACCAATAAGGAAGAACAACTTCCTACACAACAAGAACATGCATCCGAAACGCACTTAAGCGGAACATATTAAAAGGGCAGATTTACCGTATTATGCATCTATATAACCATGAGGAACAATTGAGAGCTGCATTGGGCACTTTGAAACAAGAATTTCTAGATAGAAGTTATAAAGACCATGACATCGATTTTGAGATCGGAGAAGCATGGAAACATAGGCAAGATAGGTGTGCACCTTACTACATCAAGAGAGACATTGAGCCTCGACCAGATAACGGCGGAACATTAATTCCTCTTGAGTCACATATGAGTGATGACATAGTTAGAATGCCTCTTACTTTCTCAAGCAACACTCAAGTGGTTTGCGATGTCATCAAGAATAATTGGGATATTTTATCCACAAGTGAATTAGAGGGATTGATAGGTAATACACCTCAATTTTCCTTTTGAAATTATAAATCTTTGAAAAGACACTTATGTTACAAGACTAATGACACCCCCAGAACTACTACATCTGATAGACTAGGGACATATAGTTGTAGGAGGTGCACAGCCTGTACCTACATTCACAGAGGCGCAGTCTTTGTACACCCCACGTTAGGTTTTCACATTAGTTGTAACTTCTATGCTGATTGCACAACAAAGAATGTTGTTTATTTTTGTTATTGCACAGAATGTTACTCTTTTTATATCGGCAAAACAAATCACTTATTTAAGGAAAGAGTCCTAGAACATCTCAGGGATATAAGAAATTGTAAAGAGAGCAATGCCTTAGCCATGCATGTTAAAAAGGAAGGTGCTAGTCATACGTTTAAGTTTCTGGTTCTGGAGATTGTTAAGATAAATATGAGGGGAGGTGATGCTAGTAATAAAACTGAGAAGGTTGAGCAGAGGTGGATACTGCTGTTTAATGCTGACAGACCTCCTGGTTTGAATAGCAGGATGTCGCTTAAACCTGCCCTCAAATCCAGGAGTTTGAAACATTAATTTTAAAATATTTAATATATAAAAATAATTTTTTGCTATTCTTCATAAGTGTGTATGCATGTGCTTATTAATTTTGATTGTGCAGGTTAGTCATGTGTGTGTGTATATATATTTCCTAGATGTACATATATATTTTTTTACAAGTATTTTGACAAATGTGCACTTACCCTTTTAAGTTAAGTGTTAATTAGCATTTCAGTGATTGGACAGTTTGAATTGCATCATAAATATAAAATGAGTACGTTTGATTTTATATGTAGTCTGATGAAGCAACTGTTTTGGTTGTGAAAGTGCTTACTGTTCTGTTATCGAGGATTAAAGTTTTAATGCATTTTTACTGCTGTGTATAACCAGCATGTTTTTACATTTAAATATCTCTCCTCTACGTGGTTATTTTATCTGGAGTTTTGGTTCTTCGTTTTCTTCACTTCAAAGAAGACACACCCATTCACGCACGCACCTACCTGCATGTCTTTAAACGTCACTCGACTTGCGGAGAGGCCGCGGTGGTGCAGCGGTTAGCATTGTTGCCTCACAGCAAGAGGTTCTCACATTCGATTATTGGCTGGATCACCTTCTGTGTGGAGTCTGCATGTACTTACTGTGACTGAAACACCCAAATGTTGACATCCAAAATGTCAACCACAAAACAGTGAAAACACAAATGATGTTGTGCTACTATGCATGCGCTAAGCTCATGCAAACTTACAAAACAAAAAAATAAAAGAAAAAATATTGTTTTTTTTTTTTTAACACTGCACCCACCCCTCACACATCCAGCTAATTATACACACTAATTCCAAGATCGTACAATATTAGGAAAAGGGCATATTCCCCAACTCTGTGAAATGGAAGACGTTACAAGCCTGTCAACATTCTGCTTAGTCAACCAAACTGTATCAATTAAACAGTTGTTGACTAAACATAGTGAATACCATATTTGGCTCTACCATATAGATTTATCTACATATGTGTTTGAGTGCACACGCGTGTGTGCATTTATATATATTTATATGAGCTCATGGTAACTGATTGATTTGTAAACGCAGTGATGCTCTCCTGATCAATGCCTGTATATATCAAAAAGTACAGTTACCAAAACCCAAACCTACCAAAACACACAAATATTGCAAATGGAAAACACTTTCCTTCTACAACAACAAAAATAAGAAACGAAGTACTATGCTGTAAAAACAACTAAAACAAACAAAAAAATGGCTAGAAAATAAACCATGAAAATCACACTTTATTAAAACCATTCAGTGAGCTCTTTCATCTATAAAACAGACTTCATCACACTGAATGTAATAACCACCAATACAACATTTAAACAATATAATCAGTCACATGATTTCCATTAATTAATGCTAGAGACTCTTTCTTCAAAAAAAAAAAAAAAAAAAAAATTTAATTTTCTTTATCATTCAACCCCGGTAAATGGCAGGCATCTAATCTCACCTAGCAAAGATATTCCTTCAAATCAAGCTCCTCCTCAGCATCAAAATAATTTTCATAGTTATTTATCTGTTTTAAAACAACAACTTTAAAATTCACTGGGCAATTGCCTTGATTGTAATGCTTACTAAGAGCATTTTTCTCATCTTGAAAATTTACAGCATATTGGTGTTCATCAGTTCTAAGACTCAGCTCTCTTGTAGTTCTACAAACGTAAAACGCATTACAAGCAGCACATAAACTTAGGTAGATTACAAACAGACATACAAGAGAACTTGCCTTTGACTTTAATATTAACAGTGTTTACTTTGAATTTAGTAATCCCAGTATATAAATAACTACAAAAACTGCAGTTAAAACATCTAAACGTTTCTATTTTACTATATTTGACTTAATATAGGCTCAGCTTAGACTGAAATTTTTTTTTAAATTTTCCCTTTTTTATTAACAAATACAGGCTTTTCCCCCAATAACCTTTTTAATTTCAGGAAAACTACTTCAAATTTTTCAAATGCTCAAAATAATGTCTTTTACAGCCTGTTCATCTACCACTAGCTAATTGCATAGAAGTACCAAGTGTATTACTAATACTCTCCTTTCTAGAATTAATGCCTTCTTTTTTCCTTACTTCTGCTACTTCACTAAACTTTTCTTTCACTAGTTTTTCTGGGTAAACTCTGTTGATAAATTTTATCATCCAGGTATCTTAGGTACAATTCACTATCATGAAAGGCTGAATGACCAAAAAGAAAACATCAAACTTAACTGAATGACATGCTTTTAGAACAGCGCATTTCCTTACAGGACTTTAAATATTTAAAATTGTTAACCCTGTTATTCCTTCCATCTTTGTTCTACCTAAGCTACACAAGGATGTAGGGGACCCCCCCATGCGTATGACTGTCGATGTCCATAATTCAATTACATCTACGTTTGCAAAATTTCTGACATGAACTTAAAAGGCTTTTTAAAAAATGAGCACCATCTTTGTATCGACTCATGGCATTTTCTTGGCGAGTGTAGTAAACTTAAGTTTGATGCTTCCTTTGTATTTTTGACTATTGATGTTAAAGATTTGTTTTCAGCTATCCCCCACGATGTGGTCCTGTCTTGGTTCTATGATTATCTGAATAGAAAAGGTGTTCTCCAAGATGTTAATTTCTATGTGGAGATGATGGAGCTTGTTCTGACCAACAATTTCATCTATTTTGATGACCAGTTATTCTTGCAACAAAGGGGTGTCGCAATGGGTGTGGCCTGTGGACCCCTATATGTGAACATCATTATGTGTGAGTGGGAACGTAGGTGTCTTTTTTTGTCATTCAGCCTTTCAAGATTGTGAATTGTACCCAAGATACCTGGATGATTTATTATTTGGAAGGGGGGTATGAACAATGTCTAGACATTTTTGGACTACATTAATAGTACCACAGAATTCTTGAAATACACCTATGTGACAAGCGAGGTCTCCATTTCCTTTTTAGATTTTATGTTGACTAAGGATATGGCAAACAATAGATGTGTCTTCTATTTTTAGGAAACCTACATATTCAAACTCATTTCTACAGTATAGCAGCTCTCACCCCCAGAAAAAAAGCAATTGTTAAGGATCAATTTGAGAGCTGCTAGGATGGTTTCATTATTTGAAGACTTTATTTCCAAGTGTGATCTGTTAGAAAGTATGTTTATTAAGAGGGAATATCCTGTGGAGTTTGTCCAAGAAATTAAAATGGAAGTTGTAAATAAGAGAAGGTCATTATTGCAGGTTACTGCCCACTGATAAATACCAGAGAATTGTTTTGACATCAATGGGTATCATATTAAAATCAAGGGCAAATTTAATTGTAATAGGGTGGGGGTTGTCTATGGGGCATTAAGTCAATATTGTCATGCATTTTATATAGGTAAGATGGAATGTGATTGAAAAAATGTATATATGAACATAACTGAAATTAAATGCAAAAAAAACAATGAATGCCCTATTTAGGCATATTTCTAAATACCATGAACACCAGTTCAAATTTATTGTAATTGAGCAAGTAAACAAACACCTTACAGGTGGTCCTTGGTAGTTGTGGTTAAAGAGAAGGGAACTGTATTGGATTTGCGCTTAAAAGCAGTGGGTTGGCCAGGATTAAATGCGTTGGCATCCATTGGATGCATTTTGAAGTTAAAAGCATTATGTAGATAATGCGTGTTTTTTTAAGAAAAATTTTATATGTACATTGGTAGAACTTGGCTTTACTTTGTAGGTTAACATGTTACCTATTTGTACTCTTGTTGTTGTCATCTGAAGTAGTCTTACATTGTTTAAGACGAAAGCGCTTAGAGTTAAATAAATTGGATTTGTGTCCTGTTGCCAGAGTTGCTTCTTTTCATGGTTCAAAGCATTTGTGGTGTTTTATTCCATAACTTAAATACATATTATTCTGAACTTCCTTTTTATAAATCTTAGTTTGCAACCTACCTGCCATTTTCTACACTACTACATCTAAAAAAAAATTCAAACTTCGAAAACTTTTCTCAAGTGTCAAACTTAAATACACAGACGCACTGTTAATCTAAGAATACATTTAAGTAAATTGATTTCACCCCTCCAAATTAAAAAAGATGTCATCAGTAAAGTGTTTATAAACAACATTTTCACAATAATTGCTTGAAAAAATATGGACCTTCTCCCAACCATTCATGAAAAAAATGGTGCAACTAGGGGCCATTACAGCACCCATCACCACATCGTCACTCCACTGGTCTGCTGATAATAACTGGACTTGAACTACAAAAAAATTACAACTCAATATAATGTCCAACATCTCCATAATCACATCTACCTTGTCAAGAGAAATAAGCTTAGAATCAATAAGTGCAGACTAATAACTATGAAAATTTATTTGACAACTGTTAAAAAGAAAGAAAACATATGCAATGTGCAATGCATGAATATGACAAATGTTAATATTTTTTTTCTTTTCTATTAATGTGCATGTGTGCTTATATCTTAAGTGATAATTTAATAAAGATGTTAAAAAAAACTGGTCAGTCTTAGAAAATCCGCAAAACAGTATGCTCAAAAGAAGGAATACTAAAATTAAATTTAGCACAAGCAAACAGATACATCATGTAATGAAACAGCAGTAATAACACAAAATGAAAAATCACATAATGGATATCTATCACTTTGCAAACTGCCTGGATTACACTGACTTATACTGATCACAAAATGCTGCGATTATGTAGGCTGCTCTCCCCTTTTCAATTAGCATTAGAATAACTACTCCAAAATGGAGAAGAGATCAGCCATTGCTGGGGTCATCCAAAGCGCTGGATGTCAGGATGGATGTGAAAATCTCTATTTGTGGCTACCTCCCATTTATCAAGAACAATACTGCAGCAGTGAACCTTATGATGAAAAGCAAACATTTCTGCGGAAGACAAACCACCCTCACCCTCCACTCAGGGGCCTTGTCTCTGGATACCCAGATTTCTTATAATTAGCTGCTAAGCATCTGGATATCAGAGCAAGAACGGAGTCACCACAGCAGGGGCCATGGTTGTTGAATGTGTCATTCAGGTAAGTATGCTTTGCTGCACATTTTGGACAACACACAAGTGAAAGACATTCTGCCTGAAGTATTAGCCTTGTCATTCTTTTTAGTTTCCTTTATCTTTATTTGTTTCCCCACTCATGACTCAATCTCCTTCTTTTGGTATCTGCCAATCACATTGTATAATGAATTAAATTTTTAGTGTTTTTTCTACCATAAACAAATTAACTTTAGTGGGAAACTCAGTAGGTGCGTGAGCAGACTCACCATAAAGTACAGTTATGTTAAGATCTTATCACAACTGAGACAGTCACAAACGTTTTTGTTTTAGCAGTGGTAACATTTGGGATTTCTGTCTTCTCATGAGGCTCTGACATACTCTGGTACAGTCTTGCCATGCATAGCGTAACAGATGCAGGCAGCCAACCATTTACAAGAGGTCTGTTTAGCGACAGGCCTGCCATCCTTACCTTTTGCAAAGAATATAACCAATTGTTCTGGTTTCCTTTCTGATTTAGCTCTTTCAATGTAAAATGTCAGTTGCCTGTGCACATGTAGGAAACTTGCATCATTTTGTGGGTAGGATAGAATACAGGGATATTAATGACCTGACATGATTTAGCAGAGATTTCTATCAACACTTTGGGCATGAAAAGTGGGAATGGTGCACAGTGGTACTCTATTCTTATGAATAATGAGAAAGGGTTGCTTTGCACATGAAGTCCCATAGTTCTGGTTGCTGGTTCAAATGGAGGTAAAATGTTCTTTTCTAACACACTGCTGAGTTCTAATGGTGGACAGATGACTTTCTTAGGAGGCCTCAGATACCAGTAAAGCAGTTCTATAAGGGAGTCTTGTAACAGGGAATAAGGGGGAATCCCAAAGTGGGCAGGCTTACACTGCCAACAAATATACTTTTGTTGAGGTGGAAGATGATCCTCATTTGTAAAGGTCTGACAGGTTTTTGAGGAACAAAGACTTTCAACTCTGGTTAACAGCAAGCTGAGTCTTTTCCATGTTATTATTTTCTTGTATTTGGTTACGCAGCCTCAAGACAGAAAGCACATCCCTAGAAAAAACATCTGCCTAAATGACATGAGAGCTAAATCATCCAAACTGTCAGCCTTATTCACTTGTGGGGGCATGTCTGTTGTACTCAAATTGCTCTGCCAAAATGTTTTCATATGAAATTATATATGATGCCCTGAGGATTGCACCTGACTTCTGAGCCAACTACCAAGACTCCATGGCTAGTCTAGACAAGATGCAAGAGTCACCTCAACACAGCTTTTTATGTAACAAATCACCATTGTGCTGTCTGTGACAATATGCAATATCCCTGGCTGCCAGGTCTGTTTGAATGCTTTTATGGCTAAAATTACTGCCATCATCACTTTGATACTCATGCATTTGTTTTTCTCTGCATATTGTCACAGAACCCTTGAATCAACAGTTTCCGAGTGGTCCTCCTACACTATATTTGAGGAGTCTCTGTGACTGCCCACATGTCCAGGCCTACCCCAAATGGGATTCTCTGGCCAGCATTCATTTGTTGTACCCACCATGAGAGTTTGCTCTTGAAATAAAGCATGGCATGGGGGGCTATGAAGGTGCTCTACAGGGAATGATCGCATAAACTACTTCTTGGGTACTTCTGCAGCTTTCTCATGTGAAGCCTTGCAAGGGGGAACCTTCAGGATTAAGGATGACATGTAGACCAATGTCCCAAGTTTTCTGGCAGTCATCTGATCCTGCTATGCTATGGAGGTGAAATAAGAGGTAAGGAAAACCACCTTTTCTGACAGAAGAAATGTCCACTGGTTTAAAGTGGCCAGAGAGGTTCCCAGGAATCAGACCTGTCTAGCGGATATTAGCTGTGACTTGGGCAGGGTCAAAGGGAGCCCTAGGCCCATGGAAATAACAGGTAAGCTGCAGAACTGTCTGAATCACCTTTAATGCTGTGGCCAACAGACAGTCATCTTGGTAGGGGTATATGTGGATGCCCTTGGTTATGCACAAAGCAGTTACTGAAGCCATTCATTTTAATCAAAAGGCAAGGACATAAATTGATAACGAACATTCTCTACTTTGAACCTCAGGTACTGCCTTCTCTGTTCTGGCTACATGTATGTGGCTGTAGGTATCTTTCTAGTCCATGGTGCCATGAAAGCTTAAAGAAAGGGAAAAGCACAAGGGCCTACAATGTTAGCATTCTGAACTCTGGCACTTGCAGAAACTTGGTTAACCTTGATAAGCCTAAGAGTGAACTCCAAAAGTCACATTTTGGCTAGAAACCGTTTTGAGCAAAACCCAGAGCATTCTTTCTGCTCTGAAATGATCTCCATAGCAATGTCTGACAGCCCATCCAATACTACAGATATGACTAAATGTTTTGGTACTTGGGGAATATCTGAAAACATTTGTCCTTTTATAAATTGGAGCCTATATTACTGTGCCAAGATTAAGAGTCAAATTTCTTGAGTGATTTTCTTCCAATCTTTTACAAACAATTCTATACAACACTCTATTTTGTTTAGGTGGGAAGGGAAAGAGGAGGTGAGATTGTGAAGGGTGAAGGTTGGGGAGGGATTCGAGGGGTAGAATTGAGTTTTGCTCAGCCATAGCCTTTTCTTCTGGGATCTCATGCTGAAGGCTGCCAGGGTTCCTCTTTTAGTTAGCTTGCCATTTTCTCCTAAACTTGTCCCCTTTGGCTGCTTACCCTTGCCATGCCACCGGTGGAGGGGCCAACTCTTAGCAGGGTAGTTTTGAATGTATTCAGCAGGGAAGTGAGGCACTTGCTTCACAGGCTGCACAGTATTTCCCTTTTTTCTTAAACACTTATTTAAGCAGGGGGTCCAAATAGCAGCTCATTTTCTACTGCGGCATTCAGAAGCTGTACTTTCATGTGATATGGCAAGGACTGGCTCGTCTGTCAGGCATTTCTGTTTACTCACCCGACGTGATGCAGCCACTGCCTCATAGCCACACTTGACAGAGTGCTTGCTAACCTGGGAGGTATGGTTGCATAACTCCAGCACTTACTTTCTCAGACATTTATCCTCTATCTCATTAGCCATGTTCTTTAGTTTGGACAGGAGAGTCCCCGATCATTTACATATGGATTTGACAACTCACAGCACTGAAAGACCACAGTAGCCGAGCTGTAGACCTTCTTCCCAAACTGATCTAGTGCTTTACTTCCCTGTTGCTGGGAAAAGGCTTCTTAGTTTGAGCCCTACTGGGCACACCCTGCTAGAATTCAAAGACATCATAACTGAAGCAACAATTGTGTTCTTGAACAGATACATACAGGAATAAACAGCCCTATAAAATCAGTCTGGCTTCCCAGGAGCAGGGGTGGGAATCAGACTTCAAAACTGCACTGGTGAATGCATCTTCAAAGGGTTCAATTATAGAACAGATAAAGGTTTTGGATGTGGTAAATCCAGATGGTCTCTATACTCTTCTGGGCATCTGAGTGGCAGTTATACTCCTAGTTGCAGAAATGTATTTTATTTCATATTTGTTTACCAGAAAAGTCTGACTGGGCCAGAGGCCCCTTTTCACAGGAGGCCCAGGGAAAAAAGCTCCATACTGTTAAACTAAAGTAGAAACTATATTTATTGCTTGTCACTGTACCTTTAAATATTTCATTTCCCTCAGCAAAGAATACCAAGAACTCTCAAGATGAATTGCTTGCACATGCAGACGGACTGTCTCCATGTAATTTATTGGTCTATTTAAGACCAAACTAAAACTCTATCTTCGGTCAACACATACCTGCTATTGACCTAATCTCTGGACTTACACTGTTCCCAGACTCAGGGTCTCAAATATATCTACTGAATCATTCATGAATATATTGTAATCACAAACTTTATCTTGATTTGATTTATATAAAACTAAAACTTTACCTGTATTATTTAATATATAGTTGTTTTTTTTTCTGACTTGTTTGTATTGTCTTGTCTGGAGCTTTTCTCCCAAATGGACATGTATCCAGTCGGATCCTCCCGGTTAACAAATGTAAAATAAATAAATAAATAAAATAAATAAAAAAGTAGTCAACAATGAGAAAAAAAAAACACAGCTAAAAACTTGCACACGTGTAAAGGACTCTGTGTAAATTTCACCCACAAGATGATACACAGGATTCCCCTGGCTAACTGCTTTCAGCTGCAGACCTCTTTCTCTCACTGAGAGCATTTGCTATAGAAAAAAAAGCTAATATCTGCTGGTGTAAGAAGCTTATTTTTCATAGCTTTCATCATTTTAATCTTACTTTTCGAGCCTACTTGCTTACAGTAATAACCCTTGTTAACAGATTAAGCCAATGACATTAATCTAGGCATGCACCCTTGTAAAAGTAAGGGAAATTATCAACTTAGTTCTACATATAATATAGTTAGAACATGTTTACACATCACTCCCCCACCCCCAGTAGCCCAAGATCACAGCATTATAGTAACCAGCTGAATTTCTTTTCTCGTTATACTGTAAAGCCTATATTTTATACAACTAAAAAGGTACTTGTTTATTTTAGTACTGTTAATACATACAACAGTCACTGAAAATACTCCCCTTACATTTAAAATACTCCAGATTGCACATTATACAAAATTATTTTATTATATAAATTACATTATATATTGCAAAATGTTTTATACAAATATGAATACAAATAAATTGTTTTACTTACAGTTGCTTCTTTTTCCCCCTTTAGTGTCCCTCTAAAGGGAAGGGCATAATGTGGAGTTTATATGCTTTACAGTCCCCCCACAATTAACACAGTCCCCCCACAATTAACACAGAGTCCAGTCCTTTTCCCAGACTCATTTGCAAAGCCATATTTCATAAATGTAATTGATGCTTTATCTCACATTTATTCACTAATTTCAGTGTTGGTCTACTTCCTGATCATCTCCATTTCCTAGCACTAGATTCTGTTTCAAGTCCAATGTTCTCCTCATAGGTTCATAGAGAAGTACTTGGCTAACTACCCTTGTGAGCCACCTCAAGCCCAGCCAAATACCCCATGTGAGAATCAAGTCCTGCACCTTTGTGCTATTGATTATTTTAGTCAATCTCTGTGCTTTTTCCTCTCTTTCATTTTTCTTTGGAACATTTTAAAAGGTTTCTATAGCAAAGTATTTCTACAAACTTTATCAGAAGAATGAGAAGTACAGTCTTCTGTTTGCTGGATCACCTTTTGTTACATAAACTTTTTTTTTTTATTTCTCGTTAGCCTGTTCTGCATCAAAAGCTGCCTTCCTCTAGGAAAAATAATCTGAAGATAGCTGCATACAGCTGCTTGAATCTCGTACCCGCCTCTCAACATTTCCTGACTGCATTTCTTGGTACTGAGTTTTAAGCAATGGATTTGGCACTGTCTGTATTAGACCTTCCTGAAAGATTTTCTCAACTTATGGAAGATTCAGTGAGTGCTCCCAGTTTGCAGTCATCTGCGAACTTGGTTAGCCAAAGTCCTTTGACATTGGTTTGACATCCATGAAATAGATGCCAAATAGGAGTGGGCCCAGCACAGAGCACTGGGGGACTCCACTGGTGACCAGCCTCCTAATCATCTGTGCTAACTTGTCAGACCTAGTGTATATCTCTCTCTCTTTTTATATATATATATATATATATATATATATATATATATATATATATAAAATACTGTTACCTTAACAATGTAGCTTTACTTATAGACAAGGAAATACCATGTAATTCACAACAATTTTGTGTATGCCAATAGGTGATAACTCTGGTTCAAATATTATTTGGACCAGTAGCCTAGGTTTGCCAGCTTGTGGTATCAGTATGTGTTATAAATGTATTGTGCAGAGCATTTTTAATCTAGAAGTATGACTCAAATGTTTGAAATTTGACAACTTATTACTTGTACAAGTGGATAGTTGGTTTACCTAGCACAGTGCATTAAGTCATGGGGAAAAACCCTAGACCTTTCAAATTCTGGGCAGCTGAATATTTGAGCAATAAATACAGCTAATGAAATACTAATGATTTATGCAAACTGGATAGTTAATGGGGGTGCTTTTTAGCACAAGATTACATGAGGATACATAATACGCATATACATAAGTCAGTGGATATTTAATGATATTATGATTATAGTGTTTTAATAATCTGATGCTAGTTAAACTGTTCCTTTGGAATCAAATGCACGCAAATGTGTTTCTTGCTTGCCCTATATTCATACATGTATTTATTACTATCAATTTATATTATAGTGAATTGGGCAGTGCATATAGTTAATTTTTGAGGGAAGACGATTTTTCATTCTAAACATGATTTGGAGCATATAATTTTGAGTGACTGTTTTTCTTGTTCATGTAAATACTGCTATGTAGTATACAAGCATAAATGTGTTTCTGTACTGATGTTTAAATGCGCTAAGAACAGCATTTGGTGAAACCAGTTTGCTTGTATCTTAAGGTGAAGTTTACATTAAAGACATTTTTCACATCTCTCTCTCTGCTGGAATAGTAGGAAGTAGAGAAGACTTGCTCCATGCTGACCTGGTATAGAAAAAGCTGGAGGCCCTCATGCAATGTGTAGTCAGAACAGCAATCCACTAGTCTGGGGAGTCCTCACCTCTCAACAAGTAATTGAAAGGAACGTCACTATAAAGAATTAGTAGGGTAAGAGGATGCCAAAAAAAGGTGTGACGGAGAGCAGTAGGGCAGTCCTTTTGCTACTCAGAACTCATAAACCCAAGAATGCAGTAAATACTGAGGTGACTTCCAGGTGGCCCGGCTTAACAAATGTGTGGACTGCCAGCCACTGCCTGACTCATTTTTAAGTGAATGTGTTAGTAACTTCCAGCATGGTTGTCTTATTGCTTTGCAGAGACCATCATCACCAAAACCACTGGCTATGAAGTCCACTGGCTCTTAAGATGTGGGGATTTGTGAATTACTTGTGCTCTTTTCTGAAATTCCATGCAGCAAAACTGGTGACTGTATGCCGCTCCCTTTCTACAGAAAGGTTACCATACAAGCAGTGTAAGCCTACCATGTTTTAGGCCTTATAGGCCACACTAACTCCAGTACCTGGAGTCCTAAACCACAGCAGGGTCTTGCCATGTGAGATTTTAAGAAATTGGCTGAGCTTTTCAGGATGTAGTGAACCTCTCAGCAGGTATCCAACAGTCCTCTACATTAGGCAATCAACCCATGATAAGGAAAAGGGGGTATTCTCCTCCTAGTAAGTGTCTTCCTCGGAAGAGGATGAAATATAGCATAAGCTTCCTAAAAGGCCTCTCTTCTTGGATACAGCTTAGATAAGGGAAGTTTTATAAAGGTCATCTCCAAAAGACATCAGATTTTGGGAAACCCTCAGTGTCTTAAAAACGCACTTCAAATGGGACTCCAAGGAGATTTGAAGAGAATATAGCAGTAAGTGAATCTGCTGGGCCTTGCAGCGCCAAGTGCGCAATTCTCAGTATGAGGCCTTCACAGATGCCTTTTTGCTGAATTGTTGGAACCAGTTTCACAGTACCAGCCTTCCAAGAAACCTGGAGGATTTTACCAAGTCCAGTAGACTTCCAGTACCTATAAAAAAGTCTGATATCAGATATGGCTATGATCTACCTTGATGTTACAACAGATTAAGTTTGAACCAGGCCCTAGCACCCTCTTTGGTGATAGGAACAGTGGGCTACTAGGTACGTTTGGGGAAAAATATGCAAATCTGCTTCACTTTCAGAGCTACTAATTGCCACATCCTTATTGTTAATACCAGGGAGAGATCCAGAAGCAGCAGGCAAATTAATTTCAGAGATCAAAGAGTGCACCCTGAAGATTCAGATTTCAAGCCTGGGCCCTACTAAACATAATGGTTTGGTTGGGGGGAGGTTGGCATAATGGTTAAGGTGTTTACCTTACAAACATAAGGTGCAGGGTTTGATTCTCACATGGGGTAATTGGCTAGGCTGAAAATGGCCCACAAGGGCAGTTAGCCTAGTACTAATCTATGAACCTATAAGACAAGCAAATATGTTAAGAAATGTCAGCACAATGCTGTAAATGCAGCATCAAGATTAGCAACAACTGGAATCTGTCATTAGGAGATGAGCTTGGTTGACAATTCAGCTACTACTATATGACTAGTTACTGTACCCTTAGAGAGGAACTTTCTGTTTAGACCTTCTTAGGAAGTTTTCAAAAAGATGGAAGAAAATGGAATGTTAATAGATATCTATCAAATTTTTATCCGTCCATTCCTAGACACAGAAGAACTTATCTATCCAAACAGCCTTTCTTCCAACATCTGACCAGAGGTCAGTAAAATAAAGTTTTTTTTTTTTTTTTTTTTTTTTTTAAACAGGGCAGGTCAGAGGGACTTTCTGGAAACTGTTCCAAGGAATCTGAGTATTCATGACTCTGCTGGGTATCCCCTCACTCCTTCCCTTCCCCCTCCCCCAGGGAGTTTAACTGACTCTTCAAGGAAATTTAGGTTACCGCAAACAAATGAATCTTCGACAAAGTTTGTTCAAATTTAAGGCCTTTCTTTCCTGAGGATGCCTTCTCTCCCGTCAGAGCAGGTGGGGTTGGCCTTTAGTTGGCCTTTCCTCTTCTTGAACACCTCCTAGCTCAAGCAGTCATTGAAATAGTTCCCTTGGGTGATGAAGAAGAGTGGCTTTGACTCTTCTGGGTCCCTAAAAATGACAAACCATGGAGGCCACCACAAAGGACCATTCAAATTTATAGTAGTATTAAAAGTTCCAAAGTTCAAAATGCTTACCTTGTAGCCCCTCCTCCCCTGGTTGATGCCTTTTGTGATCATGGTCATGCATGTTCTCACATTCCTGCATGAAAGTACACAGGCGATTCCTCAAGTTCAGACTGGGGAATTTCCAGTTTGTGTGTTACTGCCTGTTGGGCTGTTCACCACTCAAAGGGTGTTCACAAAATGCTTGCCCCATTTCAAAGGGCATATTTATTTACCTATACCTAGGCACCTGTCTACTGAAAGAATAGTCCAAGTGGAAACTGTATGGAAGGCTTCAGTTCACTCTCAGACAGTCCAGAACTTTGGGCTCTAACTGAATCTCACTGAATCCAGTTTAATAGCCAGCATATATAAGGCCTTTGTGGAAGCTGCCCTGAACACCGTCTTAACCTGTGCTTTCCTCACCACCTGAAGGTGCGACTTTCCTAGATCATCTTTTTTTTCCCCCCTTTAGCAGTCTGAGGATGACAATGACAGCAAGGGAGATTCTCAGATCTTTACAGAATCTCTCAGTGGTGTCTCAAAAATTAATTTGAACATTTCTACTCCCTAGAGAAGGTCCACCAGTCCTGCTATAAGTTTGTAAGAAATTTACTTGGTGGGCTAATGAATCTTAAAACATGCAATACCAGTTTAGCCTCCTATTAACTAAAAAGGATACTGCATCATATAATGCTTGAGGGAGATGCACCTGCAGCCTCAAAGTGCAAGGTCAGTAGACCCCTCCCCCAATATGGGAAGTAGCATGTCAATATCAGAGAGATGTCAGCAGTAATCCTGGATCCAAAAGCCTTCATACTGTTTTGGGTACCAGGTGTCCTTCTATTAATAGGCAATGCAAAGTCATGTGGTACTTAAATGTGGGGGGGGGGCAACTCTTACCCCTCTGTAGACTAGCTGTGTAAGTCTGGGAGTTAGCCTTGCTAACACGTACAAGTTTCACAAAGTCACACATGATGGCCTTCCATATCATTGTTGCAGTATTCATAACCTGAGGGATCGCCTGCCAAGGTTGGCCCAATGTCCAGTATACCACGCCTTTGGCAGTTATGGGTGCCATACATCACACATACACCTCACCCCATGCAGGGTATGGGGGTGACATACAGATGCACACACTCAGAACTTCTTTGCCAGCAGTCCAAACACCATCCTTGAAGGCTGGTCTGAACGCCTTTCTGCTATGCTGATTACTAAGCAGTGTTTCAGATAAGTGCACTGTCAAGGTTTTGTCTCATCTTTCTTTCTTTTTAGTGTTGTTGGGTTCATGTCATCCAGAAAGGGAAAATTTCAGTGTGGGAGGCAAATTCTCAATAAAGACTGTCACGACGACAGCCTTTTTATTTGGGTTCTTTCTATGACCATAGTCTGCATTCCATCTGCCAGGATTTCATCTCTAAGACCCTACATAGTCATCTATCCTCTATCCATTTACCTTGAAAACCAATGTCTTAAGCTGTTGGCTGAAGGTGCTATGGTGGAATCTTCCCACCCCGAGGGCCAGCTGTGCGCCAAGAAAAAGGTCAAACATATTAGATAAAATAGTATAAAACCAGGGTTAAATGATTATTTGATTTTAATAGAAGAAAGTGATAGGAATTGATGTGTGATACATGTTATTTATTTATTTATGTAATCATATTTAAGTAAAGTATGTATATTTGAACAATATTATAGTGAGTTTTAACTTCATTTTTGTACAAAGGAAGTGGTTTTATTGTGTTTATGGAATGTTATGTGCAATACTGAATCATGATAGTAGAGGGAGATGTTTCATTATGTTTTAAACATATTAGTAAGCACAAGCACTTTTTTTTTAATTGTTGTATAAGAATTTATGTAATTAAATCAATCTACATATTTATGTATTGTATTTATATGTATTTATATGTTTATAGGTTTTAAACTCATTTAGACATTTTAAATGTTATTTTAATATTAATGAGGCTTGTTGGTTCATAGGTTCATTTTGAATGTCTTTGAGGGATTTACATTGGTTGGAGGGTTGGTAATTTAATATATATAGATTAATTAAATGGTAGTATATTGTCTGATGAAGTGCTTTCAGTTGTTTATTACTCAAACATATTAGACCTGATTCAGCAGCTGTCCACCTTCCTCAGATGTCTCTCTAAAGGCTAGTGAAAGCCTAGAGGATCACCTGGTGGCTGCTTTGGATTCCTTTGCTGTGAACCTGTTGGAGGCTGGCCATGGATTCGACTTCTTGAATGTCCTCTGAGGCTTTATAACCTTCTGCTCCTGATGTTGAAGGGGAACCTCTGCCAATTATTCATGAAGGACAGAGAGGAATTATGCAGGGCTTAGTTAGGGATGAGATCCCTACTAAGCTTAATGAATGTCTCCAGGGTCTGACCCCCCCCCCCCGAGGGTGTTTTGTGCAGGCATCCTACAGAAAAAAAAAAAAAAAAAACAGAAAATGAAGGCTATTTCTCCTGAAGTTAAGGATTCCCAACTTGAATGGCAGGATTTTACTAGAGGATTATCTAATGCTTTAATGGCTTTAAAGCTTCTTCAAGGGGTGTCCGTGTCTGCTGCTCCCTGGTCTTCCACTCCTCTTAAAAAGATCCAGGGAACTAGATTCTTCACATAAGGATCTGGATTCTGGGGAACAGTCTCTGGTTTACTCTTCTCAAATTCCTTTCCCCGTGGACTATGGTTCAGAGGAAGAGGATCTTATTAGTCCAGATTCCCCTATGGCGAAACTCTGTTTTGGTGATACTGTTGCCTGCATGATGGAGTTTAAGTGGCATTTGTTTTCAAGTCTCCAACATTCAGAAAAGGTATTATGAGCTCCTCCAGATGGAGTCTCTAAGCCATCAGGTGTTCCCCTTGTTTTGGCTGCCCTCCTTGGATACCTTTTCAGCAGTTTTTGTAGCCCCTGATGCTCAACCCTTTGCACCCAAGAAGCCAGATTGGTTTCACAAGGTGACTGATGAATGTAAATTCCTTTATAAATGCCCTTCTACTGATCCTTTTGCAGTGTCTGTTCTGACAAGTCCTCCAAGCTGTTGCACTCTACCAAGTCGCTCCCAGTAGTAGGGCTATGGACGGGATGGTTAAGTAGGTTTAGACTGCTGCTTCTTTTATCCTTTCAGGGCATCAACCATCAGACTCGCATGTATGTTTTGACCCTTCTTTCTCAGTTTTCCAAAGTGGTTTCTGACCTTTCTGACTCTGAGGGAAGGCTCCTGTCCTTTCCCTGTTAGACTGTACATCTCAGGTTGCTCTACACACTATCAAATTCTGCTATGATACATCTGATGCCTCCTCCTGGGCTGCTCCTTTGGTTCTGTTATGAAGAATTACTCTTGGCTTTGTCTTTAGGCTCTGCCTGATGACATTAAGGCTAAGCTGTTGGATTCTCATCTGGATAAAAAAAATCTTTTTGGTGCTGCTACTGCTGAAGTTTTCAAGTTTAAGGATAAGGGTAAAACGTTGCAGGAGCTGAGACATATTTTTGTTATATGTATTCCTGAAATTTAGAAGAATTATCCTTCCAAATCTACTTTTGTTAATAGACCTTCTCGCCATCCACCCAAGAGGAAAAAGGGTTCTAAATGTGTACCTCCTCTGCTAAGTCTACTCAAATCCCTACCACCCTTTTCAGGATAAGCCAGGTTGCATTTGACAACTCATTTCCCCTTTCTCTCAGCCACAGCCAGATTCTCTTATCCCTTCATCTTTTCCTGTCTCCTCCAAATGGTTAAAGATCACAACAGATCACAACAGAATCTTGGTTTCTGTCCATTGTGTGTCAGGGATATTTCACAGTTTGGAAATCCCTTCTTCCCTTTTTGGACATCCTTAACCTCCTTGGGAACAATTTCCTCTTTTCCCAGAGGTGGCTCCATTCTTTTTTGGCCCAGGAGTCTATTCAAGCTGGGCCTGTTTTATTGTTTTATTATTTTAATTAATTGTTTTAATTTATTTTAACCCAATGATTTTATTGTTTAATTAACTGATTGCTTAAGTGTCTTAGCTATTGAGAGAATATATAAATTGTGTTTTTGTGATTTGTTATTTGGGATCTGATGAAGCGTAGTTCACTACGTGAAAATGCTTATCCATTTTTCATACCGCTATCGTTTTTTCAAGACTAATTAAAAAATCTGGAAGCCTCAGCCATGGTGGTCGTTTTGGTTTTGATTTCTTGGATTGCTGTTTTTACCATACAGACCTTTGGACCACATTGGTATTTGTTTGTTCTATATTTCACAGTTTGGAAATCCCTTCCTCCCTTTTTGGGCATCCTTAAACCTCCTTGGGAACAATTTTCTCTTTTCCCAGAGGTGCTCCATTCTTTTTTGATCCAAGAGTATATTCAAGCTGTGCCTTCTGCCCAAGGTATGGAGGAGTTTTTTATTTTAGAAAGTTTTTGGTTCCCAGAAAGGAGGTTACTTGGAGACCAACTGTGGATCTTTCCCAGCTCAACACCTTTCTGAAGATTCCCTCCATTTGAATGCACGCCCCCAGCCTTTCTGGTCTCTCTGGACCTCAAAGATGTCTACCGTCATCTCTCTATCCATCTACTTTTCAGTTTTTTTTTCTGTTTTTTCTGTTTCTTCCTTGCATTTTCGGTTCTTTGCTTTTCCTTTTGCCATCTCTACTGCCAAAAGGTATTGAACAAATGCCTTGCTCCTGTCTTGCCTTCTGCAGGATGAGAGGAGTTCAGATATTCCCCTATCTGGACGATATCCTCATTCAAGCTTTGTCAACTGATGCTCTGCTTCGGGATCTCCAGTTTACTGTTTCTCTGTTAGAGTCTGGGGTTCACCATAAACTTCCAGAAATCAGTTCTGATGCCTTTTCAGGATCATATTTTCCTTGGTTGCAGGCTTTAAACTATCTCCATGCTGGCATCACTGCCTGCCCCCCAAGACACTGTCTCTCACTGCCTTTTTCCAGTCCATTCTTTCTCTGACATCAGTCATGGCCCAAGAGTTTGAGGGTCCTCCAGTTCATGGCTTCTACTATTCCTGTGCTCCCTCTGGCCAGACTCCACAAGAGAAAGCTTCAGTGATACCTCAAAGTCAGTGTGGCTCTTACATTGCCTCCCCCTTGAATTCTTGATACCTTTCCTTCCCTGTCTCAAGATTGAGCTTCAGTGGTGGATTCATCAGCTTTCTCTCAACTTGTGGCTTCCTTTCCAAGCTCTAGCCATGATTCAAGAGCTCTTTACAGAAAAATTAGGGATGGGGGCCTCCTTAGACTCTGTCATGGTTCAGGGTCTCTGGCATGTGCATCAGAAGTCAGACTACATCAACATAAAGAAGATGAGGACTCTTCTTCTAGCAGTCAGGGGTGTCCAACCTTTTGGCTTGCTGGGGCCGCACTGAGTGAACAGAAATAGTCTTGGGGCCACATATAAAATATATCATATAGTTAACTCTTTTGTTGCTCCGGAAGACCACAGTCAACCTCCTGGCTGTACCGTAGGTGCATTTGAACAATGAATAAATGTAATAAATGCCTAATATTTGCCTTAAAATTCTAATTCTAATTCCCTAGTCTAACAGTTAACTCTAACATCTTAGTTTATATATATATATATATATATATATATATATATATATATATATATTTTTTTTTTTTTACACAAATAAACAGATATTCACTACAGCACTAGCATTTCTCACTGGGAAAACCATTCTAGCAGTCCAACTACGTAAAATGTCAACATCAGCAGTCCTACAATACTATAATCCACAAAAATAACCCAACAAATTTGCAATAAAGTAAAGAATTCACATTACTGACTTAATAAAACAATTCTGAATAAGCTACAGGAGAGTCTCACCCAAACAAATATGGCCTCAAACTAAATGCCAAAAAATGCATCATCATCCCCTTTGAGGAGAGTGATGTCCGCACAAATTATCACATTAATAACAATGTTGTAAGCATGCAATAAGTCGTATGGTACTTGGGCACCCAGGTTGATAGAAACCTGACTTTTAACCACTGCGTTGTCTCCGTTGTAAGGAAAGCTTTTTACATGGCCCACTTCATTAGTAAGGGTATCTCATTCAGGGACAAGGATGTCATAACATCCCTGTATTCTTCCTTTACAAGAGCCATTATTGAGAGCAATGCCCCTTTTGGCATGTGCCTCAGCAAAAACACCCTGCCAAAAGAAAGACTACAACCATTTCTGACAAAAAAGGTCAAAGGACTAAGTTCACTTAGTTATCCAAACAGACTAAAAAGCTTCTTGCTTTCCTCTGTCTCACTGGCCCCTATAAATTTCATCATTGGCTTGCTTTCCAGGCTAAGAAAGATCCTGCCTTAAGAGACGTCCTCTACCTCAGAAACACTGGTTATACTTAAAACGCTCACTACAAAGACTACAGCCTTCACTGCAACATAAACAAGCCACTTTTTATGGACAGGTTCTTGACACAAAAACCTTCAACTTCTGTAAAAAGCTCCTCTCATTATCAAACAATGTAGTTCAGCAACACGATGGCTGGATGGATAGCCATAAATGTAGTCCTTGGGTAAGTAACATAGCCTTCATCAAACCAGATGGAAAATCCACATACTAACCTTTCCCAGCTGGATGGCTAAGATCTAATATTGGTTACTCAAGTCTAGTTGCCCAAGAAGAGGGGCATGTTTAACTAAGAATTCCATTTGCAAAATTATATTCAGTATACATATTAAATCTCTCGCTCACACACACACACACACACACACACACACACACACACACACACACACACACACACACAAAGCCCCTACTTGTAAAATAGGCAACCTCAGTAATCACATGACACTCACTCACTGAATTAAATTGTCTGGAAGTCAAAATATCTGAAAATAAAATCATAATAGAGATGGATTCATCCATGTAATTTCCAACCACCAAAAGGACCATCAATAAATCAACGAACAACTGCTCGGCAAAAAGTAAATCAATAAGAACACCATAAACTATAATGCTACATACTGGTGTAAACATATAACTTGTGTCAATCCCCAGGTTAATCCATACCAAAAGATTTTTCAGAGCTTCAGCTATGTACAAACAGCTTTCTCCTAAAAACTTCTCATTGATATTTGCCTTGCTGTAATTATAACTGTAAAAAAAAATGTTTTTAAGTTTATTCTGTACCTCAGTGATTCTCACTGTTACGATTCTCTGCCATATTGTATGAGTACTACATCCATAATTTGCTGTCTCTCTCTCTCTCTCACATGTATTGTATTATATTGTTTTGTGTTATTTTTGGAGCTTTTCTCCCCTGGCCTCTGCTGAAAATAGACCTGTGTCCAGTCGGACTTTCCCGGTAAACAAATGTAAAATAAAATAAATAAAAATAAACTTCCCTCCAATATAAAGCCATTTGACATTCCGACATTTTAATTTGTGCAGAAGTTACTCACAGACTGACGTTTACTGAGCTGTAATGCTGACCTTAGCTTTTGAAAAAAACAAATTCCCAGGCTTTGTCAATAGCTCAAAGTGTAGAGAGGATCATTTATTTATTAAATATTTATTTATTTTTGGAAAACATCTTTAAAACTGTTAAATTGATTACCCACCCAGAAACAGAAAAGTTATTGTGATTATGTAAACCACAAACTACTGCAAGAAATCAAAGTCACATTAGCACTCTATGCTTATGTCCGAACAGATGAATCATATCCGTCAATTCCAAAAGAAGTAAAGTAGCTTAATAAGAAGGTTATTTGCAAGGTTACATGGCAGTTTATATTGGAAATAAGCAGAGATATTAAAAAGGCTCTGTTTTTCATAATTATGCCGAAAAGTCTTCCAACGTAAATACAACTTCTGACTTAGTATGGAACCATACCTCTCAACCTTAGAGCAAGAAATCTGGACAAGGCGAAAAATAAAAGTGGGACACAGACCCAAAAATAGTTATGCATCACAGACACCATTGAAACAACTGTAGCTGCAAACATTATACATCACTTATAATCTTTCTATCCCATCATTGTCAGTTAAACATTATGTGGCTCATTCAGTCCTGCCTTCTTTTGCATCAAAGAAAACCATGCTTTGGGATGTACCTTACCCAACACCTGCAGCAATTAGAAAGACCCCAAAAGTACCTCACCAGGAGGATCAAGTGACTCAAACAGATGCCATATGCTGCTCGGTTAAAAAAACTCCAGCTCTACTCAGTTGCATATCGCCTACTTCGAGGCGATCTATGCCTGACGTATAATGCTATGTCCAACCCAGAATTAATGGACATGCTCCACCTCAGTAAATCTAAATCCCTTAGAGCCACGCGCTTGAGGGACTTGAACCTCAGCACAGAAATAAATAGAACATGCTGGAGGGACAGATTCATAACCCAGAGGCTCCCTTCGCTCTGGAATAGAATTCCAATTCATGTTAGGCACAGCACCTCACTGACTCTCTTCAAGAAGAATCTTGATGAGTGGATTGGGGATCGTAGGTTTGTCCCGGGGATTACTTCCGTGTCACTATTAGACAGAGGCACAGTAAACTAAACTTTAAAAAGGGCACAGTATACTCAAATCAAGGGGTGGCGTAAGCCAAACACAATCGGGTTAGGCTTATAAATGCCCCAGGGCAGATAGCCTAGTATGAACCTATGAACCTATGAAATGACAAATGCATTAAAATAATAAATAAAACACATTGCATCCACATCCTGCAACTTTCTACCTGCAAGCAACCACAGAGCTTTCACTGAAACTAGGGTTGCTTGTTTCCCCAGAATGACAGCTCTCCCTAATTAAGTCAAATGGTATACAATCCACCAGTATCTGGACTACCTGAAATAAATTAAATTATGGCCTGTAAACTTAAAGTACACTTTGTTTAATTAAACTATATTTCTAAGTCCACTTATTGTATTTTTTCAGTAACATATAATATCCATTTCCAGGTCACTTTACAATACATTGGCAGTGGTAGACTTGGCATCCTTCAGAACCCCACAGGCCCACGCTAATACATTGTCCATTAAATGTAAATATCCATCCACTGTAAATGGCAAGAAGCTATGTCTTAAAAAATCTACTTCTGGCATGCGTACCCAAGTATTAGGTTTTGAAACAAAGAAACATATTCTCCACAGCCTGTAAGTCTCTGCCTTTAATAATCATCTACTGTTGCAGCACTCCCAACACATAAGCACACACATACACACTAAAATCCCCAACATTTAAAAAATGACATTGTGCCCACTTGATTTGCCAGTATTGATGATCAGCCAAAGCTATGCTTACTGTTGTCCAATTTACCACTACTTAGAGCCCACCAATGAAAAAACAGTACTAGGTGCTTTTTTGTTTTTCTGAAAAAACAATACAACTTTATATGCTACAGTCCCACATAGTCAGTCCACTACTGACCCATTAACCCTAGGCTGCTGTCTCATTCTTACTCCCTCGAACTGCATTACCTTGGATGACTACTTTTATTTCCTAAGCAAAAGACACAAATTGGAAGATGAGGCAAAAATCCAGACATTCTTTGAAAATCCATTCAGTTAAGAGATATGTGTTAATGTTCAATACAACACTCTCCCTGTCAGGAAATCCGCAATTTAATGAAAGTGTACTCTTAATGTATGATGTATTTGTGAGCTAACTTGTTTGTGTTCAGTAGGTAGACTGATCATTGTTAGCCTCTTTGTGCATGCATATCTCTCTGTCATGCACACATATACACACACACACACACACACACACACACACACTCTTCTTCTACTTTCACGCACACAATTCTGCTTTCATGCATGCACTCACTCCGTACTTACCTATTAACACAGGTAATTGCTGTCCCTTTCAAAGGCAACAGTGGCAAATCCATACATGAGTCCCTCTTCAGCGAGAACACACACACACACACACACACACACACACACACACACACACACACACACACACACACACACACACACACACACACACACACACACACACACACTGCTCGGTGCAAAATAATGGTATAAACACACGGACCCTTTTTTGGCTCAAAAACAAAACTAGAAGGGTGCTTTGGCACATGCGCACACTGACATTAGCATTACAGGTCACGGGAGTGAAAAACACAAAACAAAAAAAGTGTTTTGGGGCATGCGTACATCGATGTTGCAGTTAGAGGTTGAGGGCCGCATGGAAGAGCTCTGAGGACCGCATGCGGCCCGTGGGCTGCAGGTTGTACAAGTCTAGCTCTTCAGACTTTTCATTCTTTCATCCTGGACCCCTCAAAATTTTTAGACACCACAGTGATGTATGTTAACAAGCAAGGGGGTAAAAGGTCCTATCTTCTGCAGACCACACCTTCAGGTCTGGGATATAGCTGTCAAGTGTCAAATGACATTTTAGGAAGTTTTCATTTCCCTCTGAACACAATCTACTGGCATACTCTGAGTGAGTCCAGCACACATGCTGAGGAATGGATGCTTCTCAGAGATGTGGTCCTGGACATTGTCCATCAATGAGGTTATTCCTCGGTAGATCTTTTTGTCTTCCCTCTGAACAGCCAACTTCCTCTAATCTGTTTCAGAGTCCCAGGTTCTGTGGCTTGGAAGGTGGATGCCCATTGGAAGGCAATGTTTCTGTATGCCCTCCTTCCCCTTCCTGTGTTACCTCGAGTCCTGCACAAGATCAGGCAAGAGTCTCCCAAAATCTTGCCAGTGACCGATGGCATTTTGGACCAGACAGCATTGGTTCACCCTTCTTTCACATTTGGCCAGGGGCAATCACCACAAGTTACCTCACCTGGTGGATCTTCTCACACAAGACAAGGGGATTTTTATCCATTCTCATTTATCCAGTTTTCAACTGATACTGTGCGTGATAGGGTTTTTATCTCTTTTAGGCACCTCTTTTGAGGAGTTGCTTGGGTCCTGCAAAAGGTCAGAAATTCACTACCAGGAAATCGTATCTGTCCAAATGGAAGTGATTTTCTGTCTGGTGGCTCTCTCTCACCATCAGGATCCCTCAACTGTAGAGGTTCCTCTGTTTTCTGTGTGATCTGCTGCATGCTGGGTTAGCATATTCTTTAGTGAAAGCTTACCTGTCAGCAGTTTCTGCTCGTCTGCTCTTGACTCATACTCTGGCTTGTAGATTTGAGGTCAAGCAATTTCTTAAGGAGTCCTTCATATCAGGCCTCCAGGAAGCCAATTCCTCCTTCCTAGGACATCTATTTTGTACTTGAAAAATTGACTTTGGCTCCTTTTGAGCATGCATCTTCAGCTTCCTTCCAACATTATACTTGGAAGATTGTCATTATGGTCCTCACATCAGCTAAGAGAATGTCTGAATTTCAGGCACACTTGGCTGTTCCTCCTTTCTTTTATTTTCACACAGACAGGGTCTCTCTTTGTAGTAATCCTTCTTTTATACCCAAGCTTATCAATGACTTGTCCCTTAAGTCTACGCATCTTTCCTTTTTTCTTCTCCTCAGTCAGCCTGTGAGAAGGTTCTTCACACCTTGTACTTGCATAGACAGTTCAGATATTATTTGGATAAAATTAAAGTTATTTAGAAATCTGAGCAGCTTTTTGTTTCCTTTCATCCCAAGTCTGTGGATTTGGCTATTTCTAAGTAAACCATCTCCTCCTGGATTTCTAAGGCCATTTCTTTGTTATTCCTTTCATGGTAAATGTCTTTCATCTTTCAGTAAAGGCTCATTCTACCAAGGCGGTTGCCTCCTCTGCTTTTTTCAAGAGCCTGGACCAATTCCATCCTTGAGGTTGCTACTTGGTCCTCTGTTCATACTTTTACTAAGCATTACAAGTTGGATTTTATTTCCAGGGCCACAGCTGGCTTAACTAGGGTTATCCTGCATGGGTTTTCTGGCGAGCTTTTCCACGCAGTCCTCCTCCCAGGCTTCCCCTTGAGCTGTTATACTATCCCCCTTAGGGGACGAATATTGCAACAGTGATATGCAAGGACATAGTACAGTTGTGCAAAATCTTACCATAACAGTGGATGTCCTTCTCTTCACTGTTGCAATATTCACTCCCTCCATCCTGTTACCTCCGTTCTAGCCGGTTCCTTCTCATACTCCTGGCTCTTCTCCTTTTGAATGTAAATGTTTTCCTTGTCCCAAGGGCCATTCTGTTCCTCCAGGGGCTTTTCCAAGTGTATGCATCTGTGTCACCTTTATGCCCTACGCCTTGCGGGGGGGGGGGGTGTATACATGTGATTTAGAGCACCTACAAGTACTAAAGGCTTTGGTATACTGACCAAACATTGGGCTGTCCTTGGCACAAGATCTCTTAGGTTATGAATACTGCAATAGTGAAGAGAAGAATATTTATTTTATTTTTATTTTATTTTACATTTGTTGACCGGGCTAGTCTAGCTGGAGATATTTCCATTTTCAGTAGAGGCCCGAGGAGAAAAGCTCCGCAGAAGTACACATTAATACATATGTAAAAATCAATCATACATAGCAAGAAAACAATTAGTACATAGGTTAGTAATAGTTAAAAACAGCAAAATTCTTAAAACTCATTTCTAAAAAGAATATCTACTATGGTAAGATTTTATACAACTGTAGTTTCTCACACCTTAACAGCACAGCAGATGCCAACAACGCAACACTGACCAGCTGTTATGAATGGCATCTGAACACAGCTTCTTCAAAAAGTCAATGGAAATGGTGGTAGAGATGGACTATTTTGCTTTCACAGACAACCATCACCTCTCAGTTTTCACCCTGCGAGTGCCTTCTCTTTTCCCAGGAACAACCTCTTCCTCTACGCACACCTCCACAACTCCTTTGTTACCCCATAGTATTGCAGAAAGCATGGGTGGAGAGATGTTGGATGATTGTGCTGTCCCCTTTCTGACCCAGGCAATGCTCTTTTCCTTTCTAAAAATGGAATTTCCATACAGCCTCTCTTTGGTAATAGTCCTGCTGACCCACAAGTCAGGATCACTGGTGAACTCAAACGTCCAGGACTTCATACTGAAGGTATGGATGATCTGACACAATCTTCTGAATCACCTGTTTTCTGAGGTTATGCTAAAAATCATACAGCAACACAGGAAATCTTACTCAAAAAAGCTGTACCCTGCAAGTTGGATGAGGTTTTCTATTTGGTGCATCAGAAAACACCATAACTCCAGCTTTGTAGGATTGCCAATAGTACATTATCTGTTGCATCTTTTTAAAGCAGGACTGCGCTTTTCTTCAGTTAAGCTCCATGTTTCATCTGTCTCAGTATGGCTTTCTCTCAATCCATTCCTTGCAAGCCTTTTACTGGTAAACAGTTTAAGTGGGTTCTAATATCACTGTTCACCAGTGAATCAATATTCCTCCTCCTGTTTTTAAACTGTAATAAAGTTGATTAAATTTTTGTTTTTATGCAACATGTCAAATGCAGTCTAATGCATTGTGCATTTCTATTTATCCTCCAACATTAGGCATCATTCATATGCTGACAAGCAATATTATCTATTAATGTCACTGCCTACCTAATATCAGCAGTTACATAATCTTAATCCAGTTTTCTCATTATACAAATGTCATTCCTAAATACCTCTTTTTTTCATGGCCTGGTAATTGCTTTATGTAGCTAAACCTATAACTTATACCTTCCAGCTGGAGGTCAAATATGTATAAATCCCCCATTCCCTCTCTTTCAGTGTTTAGTTGGCATGGTTGCAAGCAACTCCTTTCTCCTTCCCACCATTCTTCCTCTTCCAACCATCCTTTCTATTTCTTGTGAAAAGTTCCCAGCCCCGTCTGTTTCACTTTTCTCAGCTCTTATAGCATTAAATTCTTCAAAAGTTTTTCTATCACCTTCCCTCTTGAGGTATCTGCCTTCTTCCATTTTCATGTTACCTTTCTTCTTTTACTCATAATAAGCCGTTGACTTGTATTACGCACACCATTTCCATGTCCTAAAAACATTTTTTCCATTAGGTAATTTTTGTACAGCCACTTTCCTTTAATAGTTGCCTTCTGCCTGAAAATCTCTCAACCTTTCACATCCAGAGAAAATTTGCACCTATGACTCCACTTCCACTCCACATCTCAAACACATGCCATCTGCTCTCAGGTGCATTATAGCTAATCTCAATCTGCAGACATTTTCAGGCCAAAACTCTAAACTTGCATGCTTTTGTCACACATCTTGGTAACAGAATCATTTCTGCCCATTCCTTATCTAGTTTATTTTCACCGAACATCTTCTCATTTTATGGCTCACTTGTGTCTTCCTTCGTTGTATCCAGTTTCTTCCTGCTTTTACTGATCCTCTCATTTCCCTCCCTCCATTCTTTTCTCCGTTTTCTCTACCTCTCCAGATGATTAAGTTATATCGCCTCATCCCTTGTCTTTGTCATGCCAATAATTTCTATACCATATGTTCCTATTCTAATGTCCTCTCCAGCTGAAACTCCCTCTGTATTTGGCACCTGTACTTCACCTGCTCTGTTTCCTGCTTCATCTCCACTCTGTTGTATTATTTTCTACATTTTCCTTTAATCTCGATGTGGGGATAACCCATGTTCTCCACTTGTCTCCATTCCTATCCTGCCATATGTTTTGAAATTCTTTCTGGATTGTTTTGTTTCATCCATGTAAATTCACCTCTGTCAGTGGAGTTTCTGGCAACACCTCCATTATCTCACCCCATCTTAACTTTTTCTCCTTGCATTAACATACTTTTCTAGTCTGCAGTGTAATGAATATCTACCATCCTTAGAATACTTTGTTGGACAGGCCTGCAGACATTCCTTCAAATCTGGCACTGCTATCCCTCCATTTTTTTCTGTTATTCTGTCCCATGCTACTATAGGTATCCCATTTTTCCCCGTATGAAACATATAATCATTATTTTACCTTTTTTTTAAAAAAGTGTTTGGTAGTTCACAAAAATGCCTGTCCTCAATATACAAATTGTGGCATAATATACATCTGTAGAACACGCACTTTCTTGTCCATTTCCAAACTTGGTACTCTTCATCTCTCAATTTGCCCCTTCCTTTTACCATATATATCTCTCTTGATAAGTTCCCTTCATAGTGTCTTCTACTACTTCAAGTTCCCAAATATCTTGCCTCATTCACCAGCATTCTGTCAGTCCTCTCATCCTCACTCTCCTGTTTACTTTTATTCATAATTAATATTTTAGTTTGTCTTGGTTCACCTTATATCCTGACTTCCTTCCAAAGCTAATAACATGTCCGATATAAGGTGCCCACATCAGTTCTGTACTCTGACAGGGTAAGCAGCACATGTGTATGTAATAAGAAGTTATGTACTCACCATAACATTCCATCTGAGTAGGTAAACTTCATTTGGCAGCAGCCTATGGGTCTTCGGATCCATATCGGATCCGAGCCGGCAGTTTCCAACAGCTGAGATCTGAGCTCCAAGCTCCTCCCCCTACCCATAATCCCCTGCCATCCCTACCTGACCTCAGATCGAGTTTGCCTAATGCAAGACCTGCACCAAATAGCCAGTCTATGATCTGACCTCGATACAATCAGATGACAAAGAGTAATATAAACATCTGACGGTCGGGGGAAGGAGGGGGGGACGGTTGCTGCCAAATGAAGTTTACCTACTCACATGGAACGTTATGCTGAGTACATAACTTCTTAATCTGAAGTAGTTAACTTCATTTGGGCATCAACCTATGGGACCAGAGTCTCCAGCTACCTAAATCTTGGGAGATCCTTATGGAAGGATGTTCCGGAGCACTGCACAGCCAAAGAATGCTCTCCCTCTGGAGACCAGATCCAACTTATAATGATTTATAAAGGTATGAGATGAAGCCCAAGTGGCTGCCGAACAAACTTCATCCAATGAGACTCTAGAACGAAAGGTAGCAGAGGTGAAAACTGACCTAGTAGAATGGGCGTGGACTCCTTGGGGTGCGGGCCGGCCAGAACTTTCATATGCCAGTAGAATACACTGTGAAATCCACCTGGACAGTGTGACTTTTGAAACTGATTTCCCAAAATTAGATTTAGCAATTGAAATAAACAGCTGGTCTGATTGCCTATGACCAGCTGTTCTGTGTAAGTAGACACGTAGTTGTCTATGAACATCAAACGAGTGCAACTTGTATTCGCCTTTGTTTTGGAAATTGGGAAAAAAGGTAAATTAATAGTTTGATTGATATTTGATTCAGAAGCAATCTTAGGAAGAAAAGAGGGATTGGTTCTGAGGGATACTCTGTCTTTATGAAAGGTCAAATACGGTGGCTTGGCAGAAAGGGCTTGAAGTTCAGAAACCCCTCTGGCCAAAGTGATAGCGACGAGAAAGGCTATTTTCCAGGATAATAGTTTAAGATCCACTGAAGCTGCAGGCTCAAAGGGAGGAGCTGTCAAAGTCTGGAGTATGAGTGCTAAATCCCAAGGAGGGACAACATCCTTCACCGGGGGTCTTAGTAGGAAGGTACCCTTCAAAAAGGCCTTAAACAATCTGGTTGAGATCAAAGGGCCTAGGTCACTCCCAACATGATAATGTGAAATTGCTGCCAGCTGAACTCTGACCGTGGAAGAGCGGGCTCCTTGGTCAAAAATTCCTGACAAAAAGTCTAACACCGCAGGCAACGGAGCCGTAAAGGGGTCTAAGCTTTGTTGCTCCTCTCAAACAGAGAACCGTTTCCATTTGCTATCATAAAGCCTTCTAGTAGACGGCTTGTGGGCCGCCACTAAGATAGCTTTGACTGGGGAAGAGATACTGGGAGTCCTAGCTAGAAGTGGAACTGGAGCAACCAAGCCATGAGCTTCAGATTGTCCAGATTCGGGATCGGAAGGTCTAATGGGTGCGAGATCAGATCCGGGATGGGATCCAGAATCCAGGGAGGATTCACTAGATGAGACCGTAGATAAGGGAACCAAGCCTGACGAGGCCAGAATGGGGCAATGAGGATTATTCTGCTCTCCAGCCGTCTGGCTTTCTGTAAGAACTTCAGGATTAGAGGAAGAGGAGGGTAAGCATAAAGGAGACCGGGCGGCCAAGCATGTACCAGAGCGTCTCAGGGGGATTCCCCGGGTGGGGGAATGAGAGCGAAGTAGTCGTTGCACTTCGTATTTGAGGGAGAAGCGAAAAGATCGCAACAAGGTTGACCCCATTTGGAGAATATTTGTTTCGCTACTTCGGGATTCAGAGACCACTCGTACGGCAAGAGAATCGTGCGGCTCAGTCTGTCCGCTAGGATGTTGGACCGTCCCGGAATGTGCGTCGCTATGAGAAAGCGGTTGGTGAAGATCGCCCATTCCCACACTCTCATGGCCTCTCGGCAAAGTGGATAGGACCTGGTTCCCCCTTGTTTGTTGATATACCAGACTACCGACATGTTGTCCGTCTGGACCGCAATAGTCCCAGCGGGAAGAAGGCTCTGAAGTGCTTGCAACGCCAACAGCATCGCCCTCATCTCTAAAACATTGATATGCAGCGAGGTCTCTGTGTGGTCCCACGTGCCTTGGACTGTCCTGCCTAGACAATGCCCCCCCCCCATCCAAAGCGAGAGGCATCCATGGTCATTGTGGTTAGGGGATGGGGCACAGCAAAGGGCTGGCCTTTGAGGAGGTCCGGGGACTGGAGCCACCACAGGAGGGCCTTCCTGCAAACCCTGCTGAGGCGAATGGGATGGTTTAGAGGGTAATGCAGGAAGGACCATTGGACTTGGAGGGTCCACTGAAGCACCCTCATGTGCAAACGCGCTATGGGCAGCAGGTTGATGGCAGCTGCCATCGACCCTAGGGCCCTCAGGACCAGAGCTGCTGAAGGAGCTGGGGATAGAAGAATGGCCCGCACATGGAGTCTCAGGGTTTGAATTCGGTCCGAAGTCAAGAAGGTTAGGAGCCGGCGTGTATCCAATCTGGCTCCGATGAAGTCTATGATTTGTGTCGGCAGAAGGGAAGATTTTTCTACATTGACTGTGATCCCCAGCCGGGGAGCTAGACGGAGGAAAGAGTCCCTGGCCGCGCAGAGTAGATGCCTTGTGGGGGCGGTCAGGAGCCAGTCGTCCAGGTAGGGGAAGACCTGAATTCCCTGGAGTCTCAGCTGGGCCGCTATCACTGACAAAACCTTGGTAAACACCCTGGGGGCTGTGGTGAGACCAAAGGGAAGGGCCCTGAATTGGTAATGGCTGGCTCCTAGCCGGAAGAGGAGGAACCTCCTGGAGCGTCTGTGCATCAAGATGTGGTGGTACGCATCCTTGAGGTCTATACAGCACATCCAGTCGTTCTCCTGCAAGAGGGAGAGAATGGATTGAAGTGTGACCATCCGGAACGTTTCCTTGGTTACTGACAGGTTCAAGAGGAATAGATTGAGGATTGGCCTCAAGTCTCCCGTCTTTTTTGGCACCAAGAAGAACATGGAGTAAAAGCCCGATCCGAACTGGTCTGGGAGGACGTGCTGAATGGCTCTTTTTTCTAGCAGCTGCTGGATTTTTGCAGCCGCGGCCTCCGTCTGATCGGGGGGGGGGGGGACATTGGGGAGGAATCTGGGATTGCGAGGGGGGATGAAGAAACGGGATTTGGTAACCTCTGAATATGATACGAAGCACCCAGCGATCTGTCGTGATGGACTCCCAAGCTGCCAGGTGCCTCGAAACCCCCCCCCCCGACTGCCTCCAGAGTGGAGCAGTCGGGTAACCCCTCAGGGTTGCTGCGTGGGCCGATCAGAGAACGATTCTCTGGACCCAAAACTCCTCGGACCCCCTCTGCCCCTAGGGCGGCGTCCACCCTGTCCTCCTCTGCCTCGAAAGGACTGGGTGTCCGGTGCGTCACGGGACTGTTGCGACTTCCGGAAACACATCTTCTGTCCCTTTTGGTTCTTGGAGAAAAACCTCTGGGGAGCAGACTAGCAGTCTCCGACGGCAGACAACGCCTTCCCGTCCTTCTCGCTCTGGACTAACGTTTGGCGTATGGTTTTGCCAAAGAGGGCAGAACCATCGAATGGGGCATTAGCGAACGATGCCTTAAAGGGTTCTGCGAAATCACAGTGGCGGAGCCATGCCTGTTGCCTCATGACGACGCCCACTCCGCTAGCTCTAGCGGCTCCTTCCATAGCATGGGATAGTAGCCACATAGAGGTATTAGAAATAGACCTTAGAGTGGCCATTCGGGTAGAGTACACCTGCTTGTCCTCCGCCGACATGGACTCCGGGGGCGACCCAGCGTACTCTTTAATAAGGTCTCACTGGAGCCGTATGACATGTACCATGTAGTTCAGTGACCTTACCGAGAAGGTAGCTGAACTGAAGACTTGCTTCCCAAGGCGGTCCATCACCCGAGACTCCTTGCTAGGAGGATGGACCGAGGGACTTTCTTGGGTCAGTTCCCTCTTAGTGGCTGCCGCCACCAACATGGCATCTACCGGGGATCCCTTACTCCAGTGCACTCTGTTGGAGGGGGGACTAAATATCCTATCAGGTCTCTTCAGGACGGGCTCCACAGTGTCCGGCTCCTTCCACGCCCTGGTAGTGATCAGGTCTACCAGGGGGTCGGCTGGAGGGGACACCCAAGAGGTAGATGGGCCTGCTTCAAACGCCTCCAGAAACACAGACTCGTCCGAGGTAGGCTTTGGGGCGGACCACCCTCCCCTTATTCTGAGCATCTCCATGATGTCTCCAAAGGAGACGTCTTCGGGGCGTGATCTTGGGGAGCCTTCCCCTTCCTCCAAATCTGTGTCCTCGGTCAAGGACTCAGGGGAGTCCAAGTGCCTCCTTTTGCACTTGTGCTTGTGAGGGACCTCCTCGGGGGGGCTGTCCAAGGAGGCCTCACCAGGCTCATCATGTCCCAACAAGGGAACTACCTGGGACGTTAGAGCAAGCTGTCCCTGGGGCCGGGTGATAGAAGTCAGAACCAACTGAGAGGGAGTGCGGGGTGGAGCTGTAGCTGTGGCCGGGGGCCTGGAATCCCTAGACAGAGCCCTCTCCACCACGTCGAAAGCTGAAGGAGAGCTGCTCTCTCTGGGATACGAGAGCAAACCCTCCCTCGGATCAGACGAGCGGATCAGGGCCGGAGCCAACTCTATCTATTTTATGACCTCATCAGCTTGCCTGATTTACAATTATTACTTTGACCCCTCTGTAGATATGCTACATCCCATCTTAACTTTCTTCCTTGTTGTTGTCACTCCGCTTCCCCAGTATAAAATGGTTAATGCATATCAGCTGTCATAAGCACCTTTTCCCTTCTGTTTTATCATACAAATCTACCTCACTGCTCATCAAATTCCAGATCTGTTTCCAGAGGTATCCTTCACACCACAGCTTAAATGAAAATACAGTGCGTGTTAGTTCACCATCATTACTCCCCACCTTTCATTTGAATACTTTAAGCTACAATACTTCTCAAACAATTCCCATTCAGTTTCCCCTGTTGAGCTTATAATAACACGGTACCCATAGGCTTATGACCGGTTCTAAAATAAAACATTCACTACTCTCCCTAACAATTTGTTACTTCCAGCTTTGCTCATTCAGTCTGGTCACTAGGTTCACCTTTTAACATAACAAGTCAAGGTCCACAATAAGTAGGTCTTCAGAATATGAAGATCATATAGTTTTCCTGCTGTCCATTATTATTACATTCAATTTAAAGCGTGGAGGGTCTGTTTTGTCACATTAGTGTCATTATAGAGTTCAAGCAGTAAATTAAGTCCAACAAAAAAAGTAAAAAAAGACTAATAGAGAAATAGAAAAAAAATGCCCCCCCCCTCCCCAAGTCTGTCCAGTCAGTAATCTTATTCCTTTTTTAAAAGGTTGCCACAAGTTCTCCACTGCTGTCTCTTGAACCTTCTATTTTCTAGTATGATTTCTGCTCTTTCTGTCTCTCTTAGTCATTGCTGTCTTAGAAACAGTGGAAAACACCAGTTTCATGCGCACTGCTACTTATTTTGCCCCTTTCCAGTGAACTCACCCAGTTTTAGGTTCTTCTGTTGCCACAGACTCTCCCTGCATTTGGCAGGCTTCTGGACATATGCTAGTGCTTCACCAGGCTGTAAGAAAGATTTAGTTCCTCCACTAGTAAAGATTCTCATAGTGGCAGGATATAGCAGGCACTGGAGGACTCCTCCTTTCCTTACAAGTCTATACCACTGGCAGAACTAGATTTAGCTTCTTCCACATCTCATATGAATGATCTTGCTTCACAAATACACACTCCTTTAATAAGTTTTTCTTGGACTGACATACCAGATTTAAGTCTAACTTCGTAAGACTGGCAACATACAGTTACTGGGTACACCCTTCTAGTTCCTTCAGCTAGTGGTGCCCAGGCATTCCTGTGGGCAATCTTATTCTGGTATTCTTGTTAATCGTGTGATCCAACTCTTCACTGTACTTTTGCTGCTCTAATCTTTCTGGGATTCAATTATTTTAATATTTTTTTTCTCCTGGCTCTGTCCTTCAAGTCAGTAAACGTTGCCTCAACAATGTCTGCTTGTGCTTCTGCAGTCTCCATCCTAGTTTCCATTTCCATATTCTCATCTATCACTGCCTCTGAATGCTCACTGAACCCATTTTGTAGTTTTTCAATATTCTTTTCTTGCTTTTGCCTGTTCTTTTGTTTAATTGCCTTTAATGTTTTAATCTTGGTTATGAGATCAAGAACACTCATCCATCTACCTATTTAACTGAATAAACTATTTGAAACTTCAGTAAGACATCTTTATTCCTCCCACAGGGAAGGCGTCAGAGAGAGTATCTTGGATCTGCTTAGCTAAAGTGATTTTATCTGAACTAATCTTTTGTACTCTGTTCCTTAATGTAAGTGGGAATAATTGTATCTTGCTTCTTGTTTATAATGCTAGTGAAGTTTAATGTTAATTACTACAGCCTAAGAACCAAGTTCCAGTTTTCAGACTGAATCAAGTTCACCGAGTAATGGACTTGACTTTGCTGGGAAAACCAATTTACCTTTAACATGCATTGTTGTGCTTTTTGTTTATTTACAAATGCCAGTAATAAGAGAGACAGAATTGAATCTTCATCTTCTTTTGGCTTTTCCTGGTTAGGGTTCACCACAGCAGATCACCAGTCCGCTCATGATTGGCAATGGGGTTTTATGGTGACAAGTTGCCAGCCCGGCACTCAACCCTCTACAGAAGGCACACACACACATGCAAGCACCCACATGTAAGGCCAATTTAGAGTGTCCAGTCCACCTACAGCAGGTCTTTGGGATGCGAGAGGAAACTGGAGCACCAAGAGGAAACACACGCGACCACAGGGAAGACATGCAGACTCTGCACAGAAGGCACCCCCAGCTGAGGATCGAACCAGAGAACCTCTTACTGTGAGGTGGCAAATCTAATCGCTGCACCACCGCGACCGGCCCCAGTGACAGAATTGAATATTGAGCATATTAAACAGACCTGGAACGCTGATACACTTGCTCTGTTTAAGAACAGCACCTAGTAACGTACTACCTGAATCAGGGTTAGGTCTTGTGAGCTCATTCACTAAGCATGTAAGATCAAGATATGGCAACATTCTGGTAAAATGATCTTTGCTATGCCGTTTACAACTCAAGGGGTTGGCATAATAGTTAAGGTGTTTACCTCACTGACAATAGTTAATGGGTTCAGCTCTTACCTTTGGATGGTTAGCTAGGCTTAAAATAGCCAACAAGGGTAGCTAGCCTAGTACTTGCCATTAAACCTCTGAACCTAAAACCTCACCAGTTCTAACCTCCTGGGTCGTATCAGTGAGCCAGCAGCTATTCAGCGGGTTATAAAGGGGGTTATACCCAATTCCATAAATTTGTTGACAATGCCAGACTGGGGTATTGTAGCAAATGCTTTATCCCTGTCTAGTTAGGCAGTATGCACCATTTTCCCATCATCCAATGTCTTTGTGACCTTTTCAAAGAGGTCCACTAGATTCAGTAAGCATAATCTTCCTTTGACAAAGCCAAACTGTGGTGGATCCAGTGTCTGAAGTTCTCCTACGTCCTTATTGATAAATTTCCATAACTTTGCAAATAAGACTAGTCAGACTAATGGGTCTGTAGTTCCCAGGATCTGCGGAAGGCCTTCCCTTATGATGGAGGATGACAGGAAGCCTGTTTTAAGCTTAAGGCTACAGCTAAATAATGACTCCAGGGGTCCTGATAAGTTATATTTTAGACTATTCAGGAGGCATCCTGGGATGTTATCAGGGCCCACTGAGGCTGTGTTTTGGGTTTACGGAGTGCAGCCAGTACATGCTCCCTAGTTATAGCTGAAAGGTTTATGTCTGACAGCATTTTTGACAGGATGGTTGGGGGGGGGGGGGTTAAAGTCAGAATTTAATTTGCCTGCTAACAGGTTTGCTATATCACCAGGCTCAGTACCAGTCCAGTTCAGTACACAGCTGTTTGCTGCCTTTGAGGTTTCTGACATAGCTGTAGAAGGCCTTATGGTTATCTTTCACCCGGAAGGCTATCTTAACCTCAAAGTTAGCTTTGTTTGACCTAATTAGCCCTCTTAGTTGCCTATTTACTTTGATGAGACAGTTTCTATCTTTAAGGGAATTACCCGTCCTGATTTTGTCATACTTTTTTTTCCTTTTGTTTAATTCAGGCTGCCACCAGGATGGTTTGTTTCTAGAGCTAAACCCGGGCTTACTTTCTGGCATGTACAGCAGCCCCTAAGCAGCCACTGACATGGTTGTAAAGAATTTCTGAGAACAATTCACCAGAAATGTCCTTATGACTTGCATTTGTTTTCCAGTTTGCATGACTGGCCCAGTGGGTCCACCTTTTCTGCATCTAAGTGACACATTCATTTCTCCAGTGGGGTGAGAGTCCTCTGGCCCATTCATTCCATGGTGGAGGTGAGAGTTGGGTGTTAGAGAGCAGGCCTTTCTACAGACCCTATGGACTGTTTATCTCCCTGTAAGCTCTGCTATGGATATCCCAGGAACTGCACGTGTTTCCGTGCATGCGTTGTATCCCGACCAAGCAGCACATTGCTTGCAGGGAGAGCATGATAGGCTCTTCATAGGTTCATAGGTGTGTACTAGGCTAATGGCCATGGAGCCTTTACAAGCCTAGCCCATAGAAGTGCCCTGGCATCGTGGTACCAGACCTTAGTTCCCAATGCTTCTATCAAGTAGAGCCACTGGAGTGATCCCCAGGGTGAACTTTCTATTTCCCATCCACTCATCAAGATTTCTCTTGAAGAGGGCTAGTGAGGTGCTCTGCTTGACATATATGGGAAGTCTATTCCAGAGCATGTGCAGTCCCTGGGTTATAAACCTGTCCCTCCAGCATGTTCAGTCGATTGTGATAATGAGGTTGAAGTCTCTGGAGCATGTGGTGCGGAGGGATTGGGATTTCTTTAGACATAGCATTTCTAACAGAGCTGGGTCAGGCATGGCTTTGTAAGTCAAGCAGAGATTGCCTCTTAGTAGACGATATGAGACAGAGAAACGCTGGAGATGTCTGAGTCTGTCCATGTAGGACATGTGTTTTAAGGCCTAGGATCCTCTTTGTGAGGTACTTTTGTGGCCTTTCCAGCTGTTGTATGTGTCTAGTGAGGTACATGCCAAATGGAGCATTATACTCTATGATTGGCCTAATGAGGGAAGAGTAGAGAGAGATGATGACCTCTTTCTTTCTGGATGCAAAACCCTTGGTAATGAGATGTGCCACATAGGACTTTCTAACCACAGTGGCAATGTGGTGGGCGAAGGAGAGGTTGCTGTCAACCTGTGTCCCCAGATCTCTTATAACGCCTTCAGTGGGCTCCCATCGATGTGGTAATTGGTGGGAACTTAGTTTTTCCCAAAGGGGATGACTATGCATTTTTTAGCATTAAGCTTAAAGCCATGCTTTGACACCAGTCATTGGTCTTAGTGAGGCCTTTCTGTAGGATGTCTACATCACTTGGGGAGTTAATAATGGCTCCTAGCTTGCAGTCGTCTGTGAACTTGGTCAGCCAGAGTCCCTGCATGTTGGCCTGGACTTCTGAAAAGTAGATGCCAAACAGGAGAGGACCCAGGACCAATCCATGTTGGACTCAACTCGTGACTGGTCGTCAGTCTGACTTGGAGTCCACTACTTTCACACTGTGGATTCTGTGAGCCAATTTGCAACCCACTTAGTGATATAAGGGTTGATGCTTAGTTTGGTGAGTTGATCAATAATTCCTGTGTGGGAAATGCTATCAAAGGCCTTGGCCAGATCGAGGTAGGCTGTATGAACTGCCTTGCCCTCATCCACAGCTCCGGTGACTGACTCAAAAAAAGTCAACCAAGTTGAGCAAGCATGATCTACCTTTCACAAAACTAAACTGCGCGGGAACTACAGTTTGGAGATTCCCTATAACCTTGTTAATTAAGCCCATGATGATGCGCTCCACAGCCTTACATATCAGACTCATCAGGCTAATGGGACGATAATTCCCAGGGTCTGTAGTTGCTCCCCCTTTATGGAGAGGGATGACTGCAGAAGTGCTCCATTCGGTAGGGACAAAGCCTGAGGTGAGGCTGTGACTGAACAGGGCACACAGATGTGGTGCCAGTTCACTTTGTAGTTCATGTAAAACACATCCAGGGATATTGTCGGGTCCCATGGAAGCTGTATTCTTGGCCACCACTGAAACAACTGTAGTTGCAAACATTTTACATCACTTTTAATCATCTACTCATTGTCAGTTAAGCATATGGCTCATTCAAATCCTGCCTCTTAAACCTCGTTCTTGCTCTGCATATATTGTTCCCGCAATTCCCATTTTTTCATATGTAGTTTGCTCTCTGTTACTATATTCAGTACTACTAGTAAAGTTGGTCTAGACTTTGATTTTCATTTTCTAGCAATTGCTTTTTTGGCAGCCACCATAATTAGACTCAGCAAGGCTTTACTCTGTCTAAGCAATTCAGATTCTGTATCATAAAAAAATCATCTCCCCAGCCAATCCAATCTGCTCACTCAGCATCTCCAACAGCCCGGGCTGCAAGGGAATCCCAAAGGTCTGCCAGCTCATTACACTCCCAAAAAATATGTTCCCAGCCACCTCTTTCTTGCTGGTCACTCCTCCAATATTTGCTAGCCAACTGAAGAAAAATTCTTTAGAGTCTAATTGGGTTATAAAAATACCTGTGTAAACACTTCCAGGCAAAGATCCTAAATCTTCTAGACTTTGTTGCATAAAAACTGATAAAGATCTGAAGGTTTTGTTTAACAGTATTTTAAGAGAAGGAGAAGTACCAGCATTCTGGAAGAAGGCAGTGGTAACGGTATGACCTAAAGAGGGTAAAGATCCATCAAACCCAGCTTCATACAGGCCCACTTCAATACTAAACCATGATTATAAAGTGTTTATGTCTATAACGGCTAAAAGAATGGCAAAAATGATACCAAAATTGACAGATATGGATCAGTGTGGTTTTGTGGAGGGCAGGCAAACATTTCACAGTATTAACAGAACATTGATGATCCAGAGGGAAGCAAAATGTAAGAAAATACCACATTTATTGGTGAGTCTTGATGCAGATAAAGCATTTGACAGAGTAGAGTGGGACTTCATGAGCAGGACAATGGAAGCATTTGATTTCCCTGATACAATTATAAGGCTGATTAGAAGAATATATGAGAGATCAGTGGTACGAATTAAAGTGGGTGGGGTCCTCTCAAATAATTTCTGCTTGAGTAAAGAAACCAGCCAGGGTTGTCCACTTTCCCTTTTGTTTGCATTATATTTAGAACCACTGGCCAAGTAAATAAGGGACTCAGAAATTCAAGGATATAATTGGTATGGTAGTCAGGAAAGCTGTCTCTATTTGCAGAAGATATTATTTTATACATGACAAAACCAAAAACTAGAATGGGACATTACAGTGCTGTGGAACACTTTATGACAGTTTCAAATCTTCTCAAGATACAAAATTAAAGCTAAATAGGCAATATAAGTAAATTATGTACCCACACACACTAATTGGTCCAACAATATCCATATTTATGGGGATATGGTAAAATGAAGTATTTAGGAGTATGGATTAGAAATGGCTGTTGTAGCAGCTAAGGATATGTGGGAAGAGACTAAACAAAAGATGATACAAAAATTGAGAAACTGGAAGCTTCGTTATATGGATATGGATACTAAGATACAAGCCATTAAAATGTTTTTAGTCCCTTTAGTCTTGTAGACAGATCAGGTACATTTTTTATCAACCAGAGGAGAAACTGTGGAAAGCAATTAAAAAAAAAAAGAGTTGAAGGATTTTTATCTGGGAAGGGAAGACAGCACGGGTCAAGTGGGATAAGTTGATTCTTCCAATAGAACAAGGTGGACTAGTATTACCCAATTTGGGGGGTATTTTAGCAACACTGTTAAAGCTCTTAAGTGGAAAGGAATGATGCTGATACAGGGAGGAAGTTCAAGAATTAAAGGAGAGATTGGGATTTTGGATACAGACTCTTACAGTGAACATAAATCATTCAGAGTATTATATTCATAAAACAGCTGGGTGTATTCTAAGAATCAAACCAGTACGAGAATGGAGAATAGAGGCTTTGCCAATAGAGATAACTATGGTCAGGGATACAGATAATAGGCAAGAGGGGGCTGGACTTTCTCTCTCCAATACCTATGACTATCTCTGGCAGTTTACCTTCCTCACTTTGTTCTCTAGTCAGCCTTTTTCCACCACTGCAGCTTTGTTTCCCTCCTTCCTTTCCATCCTCTTTTCTCCCTTATGTTTCTAACCTCTTTCTCTGAGGTGCCTCTTGCTTTTTCTACTTCCTTAAGACTACTTTCTTTCCATGGTCATTAACAGCCCAAGTAGTTATTTCTCCTGATCTGCTATCCTATGATCATACCCTAATAAAAATGTCTTTCATCAGACCTCCTTAATTGAGGACACAGTTCTCTTACTAAACTTTGCATTTCTCCTTGATATGTTGCCATTTTAGCTCAGTCACAGAAAACATGCAGTCAGGAGCATTCTTGTTCCCTACATTTCCAGCACGTTCTATCTACAGCTGGAAACATCTTAATCTATCAGGAGTGTAGAAATACTTATGTAAGCACTTCCATACAAATATCCCAAATTTATGAACCTTAGATACATACTTTGGAAGTTTTATGTGCCCATTCAGGTTCATCTATAGGTTCATGGATTTCTTCACTCCACCTCAGTCTCCCCACATATTCCCGCTGTCTTTCTATTTCTTATATCCAGTTCCATTCAGCTCTTATCAATTCCTTCATTGGTCTGCCATATTCTCTTCTATTCTCAAATACCTGCACTATTTCTGGAGTTACTACTACTTTTCTTATATTCCTTTCTGTTTTCCTCCACCCACTCAAGACAAAGTACAGTTTTGTACCTACCATAAATGTAGATGTTCGAGTGCTCATACAGCTGCAGTCATTACAGATGGGTTATCCTGCCGTCAGGCGGGTCCTCGTCGGCCGAATTCCAAAGTCTAGGCCCGGCGTCGGTTGTCGTCGCTTCCTCCCTGACGTCAGTGTGCCAGGGGTATAAGAGGCAGCCGACGCCATTTTCTTCAGTTTTTCTTGCCCCAGATGTCAGGTGCCCCCAGAAGGAAGGCTAAACATAATGTTATGCAAACATGCAATGTTGATAAATCAAAAACAGTAGTTGCACGCAAATACACCATAAAAGAATACCCCAAAAAGGTTATATGATAAGGCGTTTGTCATAAGGCCTGTCCTAAGAGGGGATGGAGGGAGGGAAACCTGGACTGCAGCTGTATGAGCACTCGAACATTTACATTTATGGTAGGTACAAAACTGTACTATGTTCATCATGCATACAGCTGCAGTCATTACAGATGGGTAGAATCCCAAAGCTAAGTAAGGGTGGCAGGCACTAAGTGGAACTAGGAGGGGCTAGGATGCCCTGCAGGACTGCTGTGGCAAAGCCCGCTCTAGATTTTGAGTATAGTGGAAGGTGGTAGTGCTTGGAGAAAGTGTGCACTGAACTCCAGGTAGCTGCTTCCAAAATGTCCCTGGTAGGGACCCCCCCTGAGGAAAGCTGCAGAGGTAGCTGTAGCCCTGGTGGAGTTGGATCTGATGTATACAGGCACAGATTTTCCATGAAATGAATAACAAAAGCGTATGCAGTGGGCTATCCATTTTGAAATTATCTGTTTGGAAATAGCCTTTCCCTGAGCACCTGTAGCATAGGACACAAAGAGCTGCTCAGATTTCCTGAATGACTTTGTTCTGTCCAGGTAATAACGAAGTTGTCTGTGAATGTCCAAGGAATGTAGTAGTCTCTCCCCTTTGTTCTGTGGATTTGGATAAAAGGTAGGTAAATGAATAGTCTGATTCAAAGCTACACTGGAAACTACCTTTGGCATGAAGGTAGGGTGGGTTCATAAGGAAACTCTGTCCTAATGGAAAATGATGAATGGTTGCACAGCCATGAGGGCCTGAAGCTCTGAAACCCTGCGTGCTGAGGTAATAGCCAGAAGGAAGGCTGTTTTCCACGACAAGTATTGTAGCTCTGTTGAAGAAGCCGGCTCAAAGGGAGGCAGGGTCAGTTTTTCCAACACGAAGTTGAGGTCCCAAGCTGGGACTGGTGGTTTCCGTGGGGGTTTTATATTTTTTGCCACTCTGAGGAACTGCTTTAATAGAGGATGTGAGAATAAAGGAGGATCTGTATTGTATTGTGCAGAAATGGCTGAAGCATGGATCTTGATGGAGGAGAACGAAAGGCCACTGTTTAACATCTCAGCTAGGTATTGTAAAATTTGAGGTATATTTATTACCCAAGGATTCTGGCCCCTTTCTTGATTCCAGGAACAAAATAGTTTCCATTTGGCGGAGTAGGCTTTTCTAGTAGAGGGTCTTCTGGCCTCCAAGATGACATCCTGCACCTCCTTGGAGAGGAGAGTCTGTTGGGAAATTAAGGTATTCTCCATGCAGCTAGATTCAGGGTTTTGAGCTGGCTGTGAAGGGTTTTGTAGTTGTTCTGGGACAACAGAAGAGGAACTAGAGGTAGGATCCAGGGTGGTGAGTGTGTCAGGCTCTTTAGGAGAGGATACCAGTGCTGTCGTGGCCAGTCTGGAGCAATGAGAATCATTTTTGGTCTCTCTGCTCTGGTTTTAATGGAACTTTGGTCAGTAGAGGAAGAGGTGGGAAGGCATAGACTGTCAATGTTGTCCAATTGAAAGAGAGTGCGTCCACTTTCCAGGCCTGTGGATGATAGGTCCTTGAACAGAATTTTTCCAACTGGTAATTTCTGTGGGTAGCAAATAGATCTATGTCTGGCTGTCCCCATGCCTGAGTTATCTTTGAGAAGACTTGAGGATGCAACTTCCATTCATGTGGGTCTGTCATATTTCTGCTTAAGTTGTCTGCCAGTGTGTTTTCCTTCCCTGGCAGGAATTGTGCCTGTAGTTGAATTTGTAATTCCAGTGCTGTGTTGCACAGGGTCATGGCTTGCCTGCACAGGGGATATGAGTGAGTTCCCCCCTGTTTGTTTATGTACCACATGACTGTGGTGTTGTCTGTCCTTATCAATAGCTGGCCTGGATGGAGTAGGTCTTTGAAGGTCATAAGAGCATTTTACACTGCTAGCATCTCCTTTTGGTTGATGTGTAGGTGCTTCTCTTTTTGGGACCATCTTCCCTGAATGCACTGATCTGCCATGTGTGCTCCCCAGGTGTAGTCTGAGGCGTCCATTGTGATGATTTGAGTTGCTTGAGGCAAACAGAAAGGGAGACCTGTGTTTCTTTGGCATGCTTGAGCCCACCACAAAAATTCCTTTTGAAGGCATGGAATGAGTGGTATAATTGTTTCCAAGCTGTGGCTGTGTTGAGACCATAAGTTTTTTAGGTACCATTGCAGTTTCCTCATATGCAGCTTCGCACATGGGATTAGTAGGATGCAAGATGCCATGTATCCCAGAGCCTGCAGGACTTTCCTTGCAGTTAGTCTGGTGAAAGTTGCCATTTTGTTGAAGTATTGAGACAGTTGCCCTTGTTTGTCTGGTGTGAAGTAGGCCATCTGGGTGGTTGTATTTAAGCTGGCACCCAGGAAAATTATCTATTGAGAAGGTATTAGTTTTTATTTCTTTTTGTTCACTGTGTATCCCAGGTAGTTTAACAGTTTTATTACAAACGCCAGATGCTGCAATAGAATGTCCTTGCTGTCCACTTGGATCAGGCAGTCGTCCAGATATGGGTAGATTTGTATTCCTTGTTGTCTGCAGAAGGCAATTACTGATGCCAGGCATTTCGTAAACACTCTGGGTGCAGTAGATAAGCCAAAGGGCAATGCAGAGAATTGGTAATGGGTTGAACCTGCAAGAAATCTGAGGTATCTTCTGCAATCTTGTCTGATAGAGACATGCAGGTATGCCTCCTTGAGGTCCAGCGTTACCAGCCAAGACTCCTTGGCCCAGCATGGGAAGAAGCTGCTGTAATGTGAGCATCTTGAATTTTGGCACCTGTAGATATGTGTTTAGGATGGGTAGGTCTAAGATGGGTCTCCAATCTTTGTCCTTCCTTGGTACCAGAAATAGTCTGGAATAAAAACCTTGACCTTGTTCTTTTGCAGGTACCTCTTGAATTGCTTTCATATCCATGAGAGCGGAAATTTGTCTTTGTGCCTCTGCCCATTGATTTTGTGGCAGGTTTGGCAAGCCTCTCATTTTTGGTAGGGTGTGAAAGTGGAACCTGTAGCCTCTGTCTATAATGTCCAGAATCCATTTGTCTTTTGTAACAATGTGCCAGTTTTTTGAAAATAATGCCAGTTTTCCGCCCAAAGGTGCTGCCATTGTAGCTTTGTTTGGCAGGCATAGGGGGAAGTCATTGTGTCTGTTTTCTAAATGACTGTGATCTATCTTCTCCACCTCTTGGGGTTGGTGCTTGCCACTGTCTAGCTCTGTAAGATCCTTGAGGTTGCCCTCTACCCCTTGGGCGTCTGTATCTGCCCCTTTGAGGTATGTCCGTGGCTGGAAAGGACCAATTTTTTGAAGGCCAGATTCTGCTGAAGCGTGGAGGTTGCACCTGCAATAAATCTTTCACTGTTTGCATAGATTTCACTTTTTCCTCCATTTTCTTTAGTATCTCCTCAGCTTTAACACCAAACAATACATCTTTTTGAAGTGGTGCATCTAATAACTTTGCTTTGACATGATCTGGTAAGGTTTTCTCTTTGAGCCAAGCATGTCTACGTATGACGGACCCCGTTGACAGCAGCTCTACATGAGGCCTCTAAAGCATCAAAACCACACTGTAACGTATGTTTACCCACTTGCTCTGCTCCATGCAACAAATCCTGCAACTCTTTCAAATCTGGTTGTTCTGTTTGTGTCATTTTGCTTTTCAGCTGAGATAACAAAAACTGTTGGTACTTCAACATATGAAATTGACAGTTTAATGCCCTCATGGTTAAAGTGGCAGATGTATACACCTTTTTCCCCCACCTTTCTAATGCCCTGGAATCTCTCTCTGAAGGTAAAGGGTTTTTAGCAGTAGAGGCCTTTATTCCCTTGGGACCCTGTGAAATTGTTTCTGGGTTAGCAGTATGGCTTTTATCAAGGAACTGGTGAGAATCAGGAACCCGATAATACCTGTCTGGTTTAACAGGGGCTGGAGGAAAAGAATCTGGATTAAGACTGGCTTCTGCGTACACATCATCCAAAATATCTAAAACTGGAGGGATAGCCAAGGGCCTATGCTGGGGGAGCAATAAAAATTCCCTGAGCCTTTTCTTGGAATCTGAGTAATCTTGGCCTTCCCAGTGGAAGTGCTCCCTCAATGTATGCAGGGTTTCCCCAAAAGAGTAGTCCTCAGAGGGGGAGACCGAGGGAATAGACTCCTCAGCATCAGCGTCTTCAAAAGGGGAGTAGGCATAATCCTGGTCATCAGAATGGTCTGAGGTAATAGAAGCCTGGTCTGAGGAAGGGTAGTCTTCCTCCAGTCTGGGTCTTTTGTCAGAGGGGGGTTGAGAACCCCTGATGAGAGTTATCAAATCCTCAGCCATTTTAAGCATCTGTTTTATAGGCATGGGGCCTTGAGAGGAGGTCTGAGGACCCTGTTATTTAGTTTTCATGGCAGCTGTAGATTTAGTGAGGGATTTAATAGAGAAGGTGGTAGGCCTGAAGACGCCTTCAGAAATGGTAGGCCTCAATAAATTTTCAGTTTCCCCGCCAAGCGTGGCGTCGGTATCTGCAGTGGGAATGGAGACCGAGGAGCCTGCGACCTCGGGTACTGAAGTCACCGGTAAAATAGTTTCATCGGTAGCCAGGGGCTGCGTAGGTGCCTTGCTGAGAACTGGAGAACCGGTAGTCGGCCTAAGCGTGGTCTCAGTACTCGGTGCAGACCTCAGATGTCGGTCCTTGTCTCTGCATCTTTTGCTTAAAACTGGCGTCGGTGTATTCGACAACATGATATAATTAAATTTTTTGCCAAAATAATGAAGGGCGAACTCCGCCCGGCACTTAATAGTGCGCTTGTTCAACCTAGCACAAAAACGGCAGGCCGAGACGTCGTGGTCTGTCCCTAAGCAAGGTATACAGAAAGAGTGAAAATCCTTATGCGGTATTTGCTTCCCACAAGAAATGCAATTATTAACTTTGTCTGACATCGGTCTGAGGCAAGAAAAGTTTCCCCAATGGGGTACTTAGCTTTAATGAAGACTTCGGCTGAAATACTTTCGTAAATCTCAGGAGCTGGCCGACCGGCACTTGCGAACTGCTTCTGCTTCGGGCACCGCGCGGCAAGAAAGACTGAAGAAAATGGCGTCGGCTGCCTCTTTTATACCCCTGCCGCACTGAAGTCAGGGAGGAAGCGACGACAACCGACGCCAGGCCTAGACTTTGGAATACGGCCGACCGAGGACCTGCCTGACGGCAGGATAACCCATCTGTAATGACTGCAGCTGTATGCATGATGAACATCCATTCTAGCTTATCTAGATGGTGTTCATCTTTTATTTCTCTCCATGTTCTGAACCCCAATCATTATCTGGTCCCAGTATCTTACCTTATTCTGCATCTTTCTTCATCTCCATATTATTTTCTCTCTCTTCCTCCACCATTATTTTTACTTCCCATCAGCATTAATTTCTCCCTCTAGATTCTCCATCCTATTTGCTGCCACTTTGGCTTAAATATATTCTGCATTCTTCTCATCCACTGCAACGGAATTTTCTGGTCTGGCATTTCCCAAATCATCTCCAAGATGTCTCCACCTCTCTTCCATTCCACCTCCCTTGATCATCTCTTTCCAATCTGCTATATAATCCATATCTAAAATCCTTAAGCTATTTGCCATCTTATAGGCTTGTAGTTCTGTTTTTAAATCTAATGCCCCTTTGTCCTCCTCTCTCATGCTGTTCTGTGAGAACATGCCATGCCACTCTGGTCTCTCTCATCCCATATAAATCCCTCTACCTTTGTCAGATGATCAACAACTGCATATCCAGGATTTGTCCAAATGCCAGACCTAGACATAACTGTGGGACCATGTACATTTTTGGGATCTGAATTCTCTGATCTATATCCATCCCCACCCTATTCCATTTCTATATCTTCCTCTAGTCTTCTCTTTATAACTCTCTCTCCTTGACTCTTCCATGAGTCCTTTAACCCAAATCCCAAAACATCTTATTTTTTTCCTTCCAAATTCCTCTATTTCTCATCCTTCTACCATTTATCAATACTGCTGGGATCTTTGTGTGATTAACCTTATACCGTGAATCTTTATAGAACTCCTTCACCATTTCCCAAAACACTACCACATCCTCGTCTAATGAGTCATGAAAATTAAGACATCATCCACATACAAGCATTACCTTTTATTTTCCTCTGCTCCCTAGCTGCATCTTCTCATTCTCCATTTTTATGGTCTTAGCTAGGAGTTCAAACTACAAGACAAAAAGCAAAAGGGACAAAAGGCATCCCTGTCTTGTACCCCTATGTACATATATTTTCTCCTGACAAACCTGTTATAATAGTCACCTTAGCTTTAGCCCATTTATACTTGTTCCTCACATTTATCCATCCTTCTGGAAAGCCCCATCTTTTCAATGTGTCAAACATATAATCCCACTGGACCCTGAGATCCCCATGTATAATTCTAAGGGGGAATTAACCCCAACCTGTCAGCTAAAATTTGCCTAAAGCATATATAATCATGGTTCAAAACTAAGATAGGTTTGTAAGGAGGAGACATCTTATTCTTTCCTTCCTTATATATTACCACTATTACTGCCTCTCCCTAGAGAACAGGTGGTGGATCTCCTTTTATTAACCAATTTTATACCCATGCCCTTATAACCTTTTTCTTTCACTAACTCCCACACCTCTAATTGTGTCCTGCCAGAGCCTGCAGTCTTCATTTTTGCCATTTTTATCCGAGCTTCCTTTACATCTTCTTATAGGTTCATAGGTAGGTACTAGGCTATCGACCCAAGGGCCTACTTAAGCCTAGCCAGCAAGTTTCCATGGTTTATGCCACCCAAGAAAGTTATTTTCCTGTGCCACTGTCGAGCAGAGACACAGAAGTGATCCCTGGGGTGTATTTCCTATTTCTCATCCACTCATCAAGATTTTTCTTGAAGAGTGCTAATGAAGAAAGTACAGTTGTGTACACCTACCATAAATGTAGATGTTCGAGTGTCTTCACTGTTGCAGTCATAACTGTAGGGTGCTCCTGCCGGCAGGCAGCCCGAGATCGGCCAGAATCCCAAAGTCTGGGTCCGGCGTCGGCTGTACAAACTAGTACCCTGACGTCAGTACGCTCTGGTACATAGCCCTCAGCCGACGCCATCTTCTCCAGCCTTTCTTGCCCTAGATGTCAGAAGTCCCCAATAAATCAAAAATGAATCCAACAAGGAAACACAAATACACCACAAAAGAGAAAAAAGAGGGGATAGGAGGGAGGGAAACACCGACTGCAACAGTAAAGACACTCGAACATCTACATTTATGGTAGGTGTACACAACTGTACTATGTTCATCGTGTTTCACTGTTGCAGTCATAACTGTAGGGTGGAATCCCAAAGCAGTGAAAAAAGGGAGGAGGTTTAGACAGAAGAAGGGGCAGCAAGAAGACCCTGCAAAACAGCAGAGGCAAAGCCTGCCCTGGTCTTAGAATACAAAGGGAGATTGTAGTGCTTGGAAAAAGTATGCACAGAACTCCAAGTGGCAGCGTCCAAGATATCCTTGGTAGGAACTCCTCTGAGAAAAGCTGTAGAAGTAGCAGCTGCTCTAGTAGAATGACTTCTCACAGTACCTGGAAACTGTTTCCCATGAGTGTAACAAAATCTTATTCCATAAGAAATCCATTTGGAAATAGTTTGTTTGGAAATAGCCTTTCCAAGAGAACTGGAGGCAAAAGAAACAAACAATTGGTTAGATTCTGAACTCTTTAGTCTTGTCCAAGTAAAATCGTAACTGTCTATGCACGTCCAAGGAATGCAAAATCCTTTCCCCTTTATTTTGAGGATTAGGAAAGAAGGTAGGAAGGTGAATTGTTTGATTTAAAGCCACTTTCAAAATCACCTTGGGCATGAAAGTAGGATTGGTCCTCAAGGATACTCTGTCCTGGTGGAAAATAAGGTATGGTTCCACAGCCATGAGAGCTTGCAACTCTGAGACCCTTCTGGCAGAAGTCAAAGCCAACAAAAGAACTGTCTTCCAAGATAAAAACTTAATATCTGAAGATGCAGCAGGCTCAAAAGGAGGCAAAGTAAGCTTTTCTAAAACATAATTAAGATCCCAAGCAGGAACAGGAGGGGTCCTGGGAGGTCTTAGATTCTTGGCCCCTCTCAAAAACTGTCTCACCAAAGGATGAGAAAAAACAGGAGGATCAGTATTGAAATGAGCAGAAATAGCAGAAGCATGAATCTTAATGGAAGAAAAGGAAAGCCAATTAGACAAAAGCTCCGAAAGGTAAAGCAAAATAGAAGAGAGATCAGGCACCAGTGGGTCCAAGCCTCGGTCCTGCATCCAAATACAAAATCTCTTCCATTTAGAGGCATAGGATTTCCTAGTGCTAGGCTGTCTAGCTTCCAAAAGAACATCCAAAACTTGTTTGGGAAAACTAGAAGAAATCAAATTCCTTTGAAGAGCCAAGCTGCCAGGCAAAGGGTCTTGAGATTGGAATGTAGCAACTGACCCTGATGCTGGGACAGAAGAGAAGGGTTCAGAGGGAGAATCCAAGGAGGCTCCAAAAACAGGTGCTTTAAAGTTGGATACCAAAACTGTAGAGGCCAATTTGGAGCAATCAAGATGAGGAACTTGGGATTGTCCTGTTTTATCTTCAGTAATACCCGAGGAAGTAGAGGAAGAGGAGGGAAGGCATATCCCGAAAGGCTTCTCCAGCTGAAGGACAGGGCATCCACTTTCCAAGCTGTTTTGTGGAAGGACCTGGTGCAAAAGCGAGGCAGCTGATGATTGAGATGGGATGCAAACAGATCTATCTGGGGACATCCCCAAACTGCAGTAATCCTGTTGAATAAGTTGGTGTCTAGCATCCATTCGTGAGGATCTAAAATGTTTCTGCTCAGGCTGTCTGCTAAGAGATTCTGTTCTCCTGGGATGAATTGAGCCTGAAGATGTAGATTTAGATTTAGAGCTGTGTCCCATAAAGCCATAGCTAGTCTTCAAAGGGGGTACGAATGAGAACCCCCCTGCTTGTTTATGTACCACATGGCTGTGGTGTTGTCTGTGCGAATCAAGAGAGGCCCTGGATGCAAAAGGTTCTTGAAGGCTAGAAGAGCATTTTGAACTGCCAACATTTCCTTCAGATTGATGTGCCAGTGAAGATGGTCCTTTGTCCAGGTTCCCTGCTGGCAATTGCCTAGAAAATGTGCTCCCCAAGCATAATCCGAGGCGTCCGTGGTTATGATTTGAGAAGGTTGAGGAAGACGGAAAGGCTTTCCTTCGCTTAAAGCACACACCCTGGACCACCAAAGGAACTCCTTCTGGAGGCAAGGGATTAGAGGAATCAGAGTGTCCAGATCGTGGTAATGCTGTGACCATACACTTTTCAGATACCATTGAAGCTTTCTCATATGAAGCCTTGCATTTGGAATCAACAGAATGCAGGAAGCCATGTAGCCCAGTGCCTGCAGGAATTTCCTTGCAGTGAGCTGTGTTAGAGTTGCTAAAGTCTTGAAAATTGAAGCCAGCTGTATTTGTTTTTCTGGAGTGAGGAAGGCCCTTTGTAAGGTTGTATTTAAGAGGGCTCCCAGAAATACCATTTGTTGAGAAGGGATCAAATGTGACTTTTTTGTGTTCACTGAGAATCCCAGTAGAAGGAGAAGACGTTGAACAAAATCCAGATGTTGAAGTAAAAGATCCTTGCTGTCTGCCTGAATAAGGCAGTCGTCCAAATAGGGGTAAATCTGAATCCCCTGAAGTCTGCAATAAGCCACTACTGGTGCCAGGCACTTGGTAAAGACTCTGGGCAGTAGATAAACCAAAGGGCAGTACAGAGAATTGAAAGTGTCTCGAACCTGCCTTGAATCTGAGGAATTTCCTGCGTTCCTGCCTGATGGGAATGTGTAAATAAGCTTCCTTTAGGTCCAATGTCACCATCCAGGCGTCCTGAGAGAGCATTGGAATCAGCTGCTGCAGAGTAAGCATCTTGAATTTTGGAATTTCCAAAAAGGTGTTTAACACAGAGAGGTCCAGAATAGGTCTCCATGAGCTTTGTTTTCTTGGAACCAGAAACAGTCTTGAATAAAAACCTTTTCCCATCTCTGAGCGTGGAACAGGCTCTATGGCTCTCATGGCCAGAAGAGCATCCACTTGATTTAAGGCCTCTGACCATTGATGTTTTGGCAGATCTGGCCAACCGAAAGCCCTTGGCAGGGTATGAAAGTGGAATTTGTAGCCTTTTAAAATCACGTCCAATATCCATTTGTCCTGGGTAATATGAGTCCAATTTCTGTAAAAAAGAGAAAGTTTTCCTCCGAGAGGGGCATCCAGGTAAAGAGGTCCTGTAGCCCAACCGAGAGAGTCATTGAGTTTGCTTTCTTTGAGATTGGGATCTGTCTTCTCCCCTTCTAGGTGAAGAAGCAGTCCATTGTCTCGATCTGTAGGAGGCCTGAGCTTGGCCACGACCTCTGGAGCGTCTATATCTTCCCCTTTGAGGCCTGTCAGACGTGGGAAAGGACCAATTTTTGGAGGGCCAATTCCTGGAAAATCTAGGAGGCTGAACTTGCAAGAAGTCTTTCACAGTTTGCATAGATTTTGCCTTTTCTTCCATCTTTTTAATAACCTCCTCAGCCTTAGATCCAAAAAGAACATCATGTTGAACAGGGGCATCTAATAATTTAGCCTTAACCTGTTCAGATAAACTTTGTTCACGAAGCCAAGCATGTCTCCTGATAACAGTACCAGAGGCTGCGGCCCTGCAAGAAGCATCCAAAGCATCAAAACCACAATGCAAGCTATGTTTGTTCAGTTGTTCAGTTGCATGCAATACATCCTGTAGTTCCTTATCTTCCGCACATGCAGGAAGAGAAGCAAGCTTTTGCTTTAAAACAGACAAAAGAAATTGCTGATACTTAAAACATATGAAACTGGCAATTTAAAGCCCTAACAGAAAGGGTAGCAGAAGTATATACCTTTTTACCCCACCTGTCTAAGGCACGAGAATCCTTCTCAGAGGGAATAGGATTCTTAGAAGTAGCAACTTTAACAGCCTTAGAGCCCTGAGAAATAGTTTCAGGATCCGCAGAAGGGTTCTTAAATAAGAACAAATGAGACTCAGGAACCCTATAAAATCTATCAGGCTTAGAAGGAGCAGGAGGCATGGAATCAGGATTCAAATTAGCCTCAGAAAAAGCATCATCCACAATGTCAAGAACAGGAGGGATAGCCAAAGGCCTATGTTGAGGAAGAAGAAGAAATTCTCTAAGCCTCTTCTTGGAAGCAGAATAATCCTGACCTTCCCAATGAAAATGTTCCCTCATCTCATGTAAGGTTTCCCCAAAAGAAAAATCTTCAGGCAGAGAGGCAGAGGGCAAAGAGTCCTCAGCATCCGAATCCTCATAAGGAGGAAAAGAATATTCCTGATCAGAGGAAGAGACAGAAGACATAGAAGCCTGGTCAGAGGAATCCATAGGAACATCCTGTCGAGGCCTTTTCTCAGAGGGGGGGTGAGAACCCCTAATCATTGTAAGCAAATCCTCAGCCATCCTTAACAATTGCTTCTGTGTCCTGGGAGTAGATTCAGAAGTAGCCTGAGCAGGAGCTTTAGACTTAACAGGAGTCTTTGCCTTTGAAATATACCCCCTCAGAAGCCGGTACCTGCACAGCGGTTCCGGACCCATCTGAGGGAGCGACGTCCGAAGGTCCTGCAGCAGATAAAATAGTAGGCCTTGATGGCTCCCCATGGGAGTCCGTATCGGCCATCGGTTCAGAAGTGGCGGACGACAGGGGCTGCAAAAGTGCCTCACTGACGACAGCCGAACCGGACGCTGGCTCCAGCTGCAACGAGTCCTGTTTGGACCTCGGAGGCCTGTCCTTGTCTTTGCGCTTCTTTTGAATTCCGGTAGTGTCCGACGACATTCTATAATTGAAGCGTCTGCCAAAGTAATTTAGAGCCCAGTCGTACCTGCGCTTGATAGTACGAGAATTGAACCTGGCACAGAACCGACAACAAGAAACGTTGTGGTCAGGGCCTAAGCAAGGTAGACAGTAAGAGTGGAAATCTTTATGCGGTATTTGTTTTCCACACATAATACAATTATTAACTTTTTCTGACATCGGAGGAACAAGAAAAAGATTCCCCAATGGGGTACTTAGCTTTGAGAAGAGAAGTAAGAACTTCGGACCGACAACAACCAAATACGCTGTTCGAAAATCACAACCAACGGCTTGCGAGCTGCTTTCCACCGCACGGCAAGAAAGACTGGAGAAGATGACGTCGACTGAGGGCTATGTACCAGAGCGTACTGAAGTCAGGGTACTAGTTTGTACAGCCGACGCCGGACCCAGACTTTGGGATTCTGGCCGACAGGAGCACCCTACAGTTATGACTGCAACAGTGAAACACGATGAACATCTTTGCTTGACATAGATGGGCAGCTTGTTCCAGAGTATAGGAAGTCTCTGGGACTGGAATCTATCCCTCCAGCATGTTCTGTTTATTGTGGTGGCAAGGTTTAGGTCCCTAGAGTGTGTAGCTCGGAGGGATTGGGATATCTTTAGGTGTAGCATGTCCAACAGCTCTGGGTTTGACATAGCTTTATATGTTAGGCAAAGATCACCTCGGAGTAGGCGATATGCTACGGAGTAAAGCTGGAGTTTTTTGAGGCAGTCAGTGTAGGGCATTTGTTTAAGGCCAGTAATCCTCTTTGAGAGGTACTTCTGTGGCCTTTCCAGCTGCTGCAGATGTCTTGTGAGGTACATTCCAAAAGGGGCGTTGTACTCTAGAATGGGTCTAATGAGTGTTGAGTAGAGGGGAATAATGACCTCTTTTTTCCTGGATGAGAACCCTTTTATGATGAGGTGTGCCACGTAGAAGGACTTCCTGACTACTGTGGCAATGTGACTATCAAAGAAGAGACTACTGTCCACCTGGGTCCCAAGGTTTCTTATCACGCATTCGGTGTTAAGTAGATTGCTGCCTATGTTGTAGTTCATGGGTACAGAGCTTTTACCAAAAAGGATGACACTGCACATTTTGGTCTGTTTAGCATCTCACCTTCCATATCACTCAGGTCTTTCACTCCTTTCACTCTTTCATTTCCTACCCCCTGTTCCACCATCCATCTTTATTTGCAATTCTTCTCTATACAATTCCTGATAATACTTCAATTCCTCTAAAATCCCTTCCAGTTCTGTTTCTACCCCCTTTTTTACCCCCTTTTTTACCTGCCTTACTGATCTTATAAATACCAACTTGTTGCCTAAGGTGCACTGGCAATGCCCTTGCTGCCTTGGATTATCCCAGAAAAACATCTCTTCTACTGCTTGTAGATTTTTTCATCCTCTGACTTCTAAAATAGCAATCTAATTTAATTTTCCCTCTTGCTAATGCCTCCTCCACCTTTTTTGCCTTCTGTAACTCTTGCAACTCAATTTTCTTCTTGTTTCTATATACTCATTTGTGATGAGTGGCCACGGTGGTGCAGCGGTTGGCTAAGCACCTCACAGCAAGAGGTTCTTCAGTTCGATTCTTGGCTGGGGTGCCTTCTATGCGGAGTCTGCATGTCCTCCCTTTGGTCATGTGGGTTTCCTCTGGGCACTCCAGTTTCCTCTCACATTCCAAAGACATGCAGTAGGTGGGTTGGACAATATAAATTGGCCGTAGATGAGTGTGTGTGTGTGTGTGTGCGTGACTGAGTGATGTGAATGAACAACTGCGGCAGGTCTAGCCATCCGGTGGTGAAAACCTTGTCTCAAGAGGATTGTCGCTGCAGAAATGGCACCCCAACCCCATGTGCAAAATGGGAATAGGGGCTGAAGATGGATGGATGGATTTCTATACACTCATTTCCTTTTCAGTTGTTTTTGTACCATTTCTTTACAATATCATTCCATCCCACTTAGACTATTCTGATCCCAGCATCTTTTCCATTCTGGACTTTAAGCACTCTGTTTCTCTAGTAGGTATGCCAGATTCTCTAATGCTTTTTAAGTCTCGTGCTCTTATTCCCTATAATTGTTAGTTCAATCAGTGCATGGTCAGAATGCATTACAAGTTCAACTCTGATTTCCTTAATGCAATGAGCATGCTCTAACATGACATATGCCCTATCTAGTCCTGCCCACATTTTATGTCTCAAGAAGTAATATGTGCAGTCTTCTACCTTCTTTTCCCCTTTATTTCCATTCCAACTATCTAACCATCCTGGCAGCTGCAGTCAGAGTTCCCTAGGAATTTTCCCTCCTTTGTTGGTCTTCTTCGTGACCCTCTAACTACTTGGCTCCTACACACTGTTGTATTCCAATCCCTGATCACGGTTACCTTCCTCTTGAAATCTCAGTACATTCCCTAATAATTCTTGTAATCCTCTCCTGGACATTGTCATTGGGATGTACACCTCTATTTTCTTGCACTTCTGTCCGAGTATACCTCTAATTCCTGTGTAATTTCTCTTGTCTTCCAGTTTACCCAGAACAGCCACCGAGTGTGCCCTCTTCATGAAAAAGCCCATCCCTCTCAGTTTGTTTTCCCAAGAAGCTCTCACCGCCAAATTGTACCACCCATGACCTATGTAAGTGTTATGTTAAAGGAAAACTCCACCCTTAAACTAAAAAAAAAAATCTGTTTTTTTTCCACTCTATCTTTGTTTCCTAACCTATTTTAACACCTCAAAAATCACTCTAAGTGATTTATTTGTAATTTTAGTCCGTTTTCCACAACATGGCTACCAATGAGGCTTGATGTATCAATGTGATCTTGTTCTCCCTCAACCCTTTCTCTTTCCCATAATGCTTTGTATGGCTCATGCCAGACATAAGGAAGTAGCCATGCCATTGACATGTAATGGGATTTGTGAGGGTCACTGTTATTTTCTTTACCTTCTCTAAAAGGACTGCTTCATTTCTGTCTCTAATCACCCTCATTTATGTTCGGCTCAGACCTTGTTTTACACTATACAGTTATCCAGCTACATCCAGAAAAGTAACTAAATTGCAGGCCTTTGTTCAGTGTTTTCTTTTGTAGTTCAAGAGAAACTGAGTCCCCTCCCCACACACTACTGCAGAGGTGTCATCTTGCATATTAACTTGGTGCACAAAGCATCATGTGGGCCCTAGTGTGTACTCAACCTTCTTTTCATATAGATCACTTTCTAAGTGCACTATTTCTCTTTATGTCAGACAAACTGACGTCTCCCCTTCCCTCCCATTAAAGTACCATTATACTTCAATGCCAGTGCTCCTCATGCTCCTTTCTCTAGTACTGTTTTAATACTTTGTTTTTATCACTTGGCTGCCTTGCTCTCACTTATTTTATAATCTCCACTTTCTCTCTCATTTTCTGCTTTCTTCTAAAGAAAAGGAACCACCTGCTTCCTTTCTTTCTCCTTTTCTCATGTATCTGTGTTTTGTGTTGATGTTTTTCCTTTTATTTCATTCCTTCTATGGTTGACCAAGTATATCTAAAGCTTCCTTCAGACTGAAGAATGATTTGGTGTCAACTTGCACAAATATTTATAGCATCGCTGGGTATAGAACCCTCCACTTCATTCACCATTCATTCCATATTTTTATAGGGAAAAATACAACCTTCAGTTTTATTGCAATGAACAAGTAACCTTAAAACACAAGCACTCTGCCATCATTGACCACTAATTTTTTGCCTGGTACGCAACTTCTTCCAACAAAGCTTACTTTAATTCTAAAAAGTATACAGCCCGACTATCAAAAGTCTGGATTTCTTACATCATCTGCTCCTACGCACCATGCAGTTCTTTGTACCCTCTTAGTCTTTATCTCCTCCTTAGGCAAGTAAGCTTGTCCATTCATCAAAATTCCTGCATCATTTTTAACAGTTCTGGCCTTTTAGTCTTCATGGGACACCACATCTTTTCATTTTTTTTGCTTCTGGATTTGTCTCCCAGAGAAGTCAGTTTGATCACTGTGCAATCTAACCTGGACCTTATTCTCAAGGATTAAAGCATGCATCATATGTGATGATGTTCATTAAGCGCTTGCTGTAATGCTTCTACTTTTTCAACATGCTGTACCAACTATTGGAGCATTACTTTACCTTTATTTCTTGCCATACTGTCCTTAGCACTACTGGGTCTTCCAGATCTGCTGCTGCTGGTACCATTGTGGGATTCTCCATTTTTTTTTCCTACTTTGATGGTTATTTCTTTATAGATGTGGGAATCATTCACGTAATTGTTTACAGCAAGTCATTCTTATGGATTTATTTATCCGAGCTCTTGGGCTTCTCTTAACTCCTTACTCTCTGGCCTAACAGCAGAGAAAAGCAGGAGCAATATTGCCTAGAGGAGAGCCGCACCAGAAGTCAATTGAGGGAAGTATTTGTTGTGGAGGCATGCACTGAGGGTAGATAACGTCAGAGATTAGACTGGGGTTAGCAGTGATCTGGAAAGGAATAATTGTTAATTATGAAGTTAGATTGTGTGCGTTGCTACAGTACTTTAAGGTTGAAATCGAGCAGAACTTAGTTGATGTCACGCTGGAAGGAGTGAAGCATACTTAAAATGAAGTCACCTAAGAGGATGTGGTTGACTTTGCTAGATGGGATGTAATTTCTTTAATCAGTGTTTGGAATTTATTGAAGGAGGAGGGAGGCAGGCTACTGAAAGGTGATTTATTTTTTTTTTTTTTGTAATTTGTAGAAGTAAACAGAGGCAGTGGAGAGCATCTTAGCTTGGGCTAGGGGATGGATGTTTAGATGAGTCTTGTACAGCAGGAGGGTTCCACCACAGCTCATGCTGCAGAGATGATGCAGCTGCATTCCTACAGGTATTGCCAATACAGCAAGCCTGGGGTACAGTCAGGGATTTATTTCTCTGTGCCACGGGAGTGGATACAGCACAGATTTTTATTTTGGACAAAACACTTGGCATTGCTTAATCGTTCCTTCTTTCCTGATTGCACAGAATGCCTTTTTGGACAGTCATTAAGTATATAAAGTTCCTAGAAAAAAGTAGCATGACTTTCACTGGCCCTAGGCCTTCACATGGACTCTATTACATTTATTAAAATGCCGTTTAGTAAATTAATATATCCCCCAACTCTGCATCCAATGAAATCCACATCACCCACATTACATTTTACAGATGTCTTTCATCATAATGTTTAATGCCAAATACTTCTTTACAGTTTTTCAAGAAAATCTTTTAAATGTTCTAAATACGCTTCTGCAGTTCTGAACTGCACCAACATTTTTAATTTTAAAAATTTTAGGAACCACAAACTCATTCCATGGATATTGCTCTTTTCTACCCTCATTACAAGCTAACAATGTTTCTACCACCGCAGACTTAAAATGTTAACTTCAGAAAACGTTTGACTCCAAATGGATCATAGCTTATATGCCCTGTTTAAAACTCAAAGGTTCATCAATCTTGTCCTCCTCAAATCACATATCAGTAACAACACCTTTCTTTGATGTAATGCACACCATGTTCTCAAGCATAGCTACAAACTTATCAGTGCCGTAACAAGTTAACTTTTTGAAATGTATATGTTTTGCTCCTGAACTTGCCACATTTTTGCCTCTGTGCAGCCTGCAGCCATTTCACATTATTTTGCTCCCATTACAATTCTGCCAGTCACAGCATCTCTGGGGGGAAAAAAAGTCTTCAGATCCACCACAGCATTTCCCAACAACTGACACAAAGGGAAAGGCAAGAACTGCTCTGACAATTAGCACTTTTCCACAGCTTCCCACATGACAATTTTGCTCTTTCTACTGGTTCACCCTCCAAAAACCAGTCACAGCAAAACTGTGCCATCAAGCCCTCCTTCTAGCTCCTATGCAATTTGGACATTTTGAGTTTCCATTAACTCATCAAAAGTTGTTACAGCCCACATCTCCACTGATACACTCACAGACTCCCTGGCTGCTCTCGCATCGTACTCACCATCTTTTTCACAATCTGTTTTTGTAATCTTCTGGTGCCATCAGCTGAAGTGTAGGGATTCGTATACACACATTTATATTTCAGCGAAACCATTTAAAAATCTTATACATTTGCACATTTTATTATTCCATTTACACCTTTTATTCTTTCTACAGTTTTAATCCTCCCACAACTTTCTTTCAAAATTCCTGCACATCCCACTTTTTATTATACAGTACTTCCTCATATCCTGTATTCCATAAACACCATACATGTGAAAAAACCTCTCATCAATAATATCTTCTCATCCATAAACAATTCATAATGACCATACATTTCCACTCAACTCTAATGCCTCCCTTTTTGCCACAACTCTTTACTTTCTTCCAAAAATGTCTTCTCTCTCTTACTTTCTAAAAAAATGTCTGCAGTTTTTTTCTTTGTTACACACTACACACATATTTCTTTGTATTCCATCAACACTAACTGTTACCTTCTTTAGCATCCCCCTTCCCCTTAACATATTATTAAATCTCATCCTTCTCTTTAAATTTTCATCCTTTTCCAATGGAGCAAATCCAATAATATTGTCTCACATCTTCATACCATTCTATTCTTTCCTTGTTTTAATGTCCTAAGACTTACTTTTTGTAATATTCCTGAAGTGCTCCATGACCTTTTCCATTTTTGTTTTTTTGTTCCTGTTATGCCTAGAACTTTCATAGATAACACTGAAAATATTCCTAGTATTTCTTTTCTACTTCTCACAATGCCAAAAACTTAACAAGCCCACTCCCGAACATAGTACTTATAAAATTCATCTACCCTTTACGATTATATAATATAATGCAATACAAGATAAAACTCTGCTTTTTATTGCATTCAACCATGACATCCAAATTAAGTAAAAATAAATCCTCAATAGTTATCTCTAATAGTCTTGGAAGCACACTTCTTAAAAGCTACATGATGTGCTTTAACTACTCCTGTAATTCTTGGAATATTTCTTCTGACTGCTGTTTTACACTCAACACTTCGACTTCTTTTCTGATAAAATATCCCTAGCTGAATGACATCTCCATACCCTTTACTTTTTTTCTCTACTTAATGTTTAATCCTGCTTTTAATAAAAACTCATCAATTTCTTCAACATCTCATTCACCCACAATCTATAGTGCAATTATCAAATCATCTGCATACTTCTTCATTAAAGGAATCATAACTTTCCCTAAACAGTCTGTTCTTGCATTCTCCATTATAATTATTCCTTTTAAACCTACTAATCTATTCATAACTAATTCAAGCCCTGTACCACTACACAGCCTCATTTCACCCCTTTCTCAATACTTATTTTATGTCCTAGCCATCCATTCAAGAGTGGTTTTATCCAAGAATTCTCATATACTCACCTTAATCTTTTTGCACCTCCTCTGTCTGCTGACAATCAACCCTTCCACAACTTATGAGCCTATTCATCCTTTAAGTGAATGACAACTGTCACAGGCCCATTTGATCCCCCATGGGCTGACAGATGATTACAGGGCAATCATCCGAGTCATCAGGATCCAACTCCCTCCCAGCCCCAAGATCTCCTAACACCCTTCATCAGAGTTTAAGGGACACTAGCACTGCCAATCTATGGAGGAGCATATCCCCGTGTGACTGCCCCTGTTCTACAGGGCTACAACTCAGCAAAGTCCCTCTGGCCTGAACTCCACACTACCACTAAATGTTTCCAAAGAAACGGAGCCAAGCCACCTCACTCTCCCTGGATTGAGCATATATGCCACTCATTTCTATCTTCCACCATCCACTCCCTACAGCTCCTCTGTCAGCAATTTGAACACAGGCCACCTGGTTCACAGAGCTTTATCCCTCTTCCCCATGAGATGGGAGTCCGCTTTAAAAAAATCTTATTTTTTTTGTTGTGTCCTATATTCTTGCACTATGTTCTTACCGCCTCATCCTCCTAATTATGCCTAACACTTTTTCATACTTTCGTCATGTAACATACCATTAAATTCCTCTCTAAAACTGTTTTTTTTCTCATATATTACTTTTTAATATTTTTTACATTTCTCCCTTTTATTATATATATATATATATATATATATATATATATATATCAAGCTGTGGTGGTACAGCGGTAGTGGTGTTGCCTCACAGCAAGAGGTTCTCCTGTTAGATTCCCGGCTGGAGTGCATTTTGTGTGGAGTCTGCACTGCATGTCCTCCCCGTGGTCGAGTGGCCCCCGAAAGACATGCGTGAGTGGGTGTGCCTTCGCTGAAGGTTGGGTGTCGGGCTAGCAACTCGGCACCAAAAAAATCTACTGCCAATCATTAGCGGACTGGAGTTCCGCTGTGGTGACCCCTAACCGGGAAAAGCCGAAAGGACTTGATATATATATATATATATATATATATATATATATATATATATATATATGCGCCCCTTTTGCTACTATACCTTTTTTAACCTTTTCAAATTTCACAGTAACATACGCATCATTATTTTAAAATCCACATTTCCTAAAGTCTCTAGCCTGCAGTTTCTTTTTCCATTTTCTTCCACAGGAATTTTATCAACCTTACACACCTCATGCTAATTTTTTTCTTAAGCTAATCATTTAACACTTCTAATAAGCAATCATTTTCTTCTTCCTCCATCTCTTTATAAAATCTATAATCTATCCCATCTTAATATGCTACTGGTCAAACCTTTTATTTACCGATTTAATTAATTCCACCACTGCCAGTTTACACTGCAGTTCTTAGATTCATTAGTGTTCACTACGCGAAAGACCATGAGGGCCTTTTTAAGCCTTGCCGTGCATTCCAAATCTCTGACAAGTTCTCATAACCTTGATAAGTGTAAGCACGGCCTTGGGAGATGAAACATTTACAAGCAGTGGCTTGGGAGATGAACCATTTACAAGCTGCCTGTCTCCATTAGAGAGACAGGTGCCAAACCAGGGATGAACTTCATGTTTCCCATTCAAATGTCCAAATTACACTTGAAATGGGTTAGGGAGGAACTCTGCATCTTTAGAACAGGTAATCCTGGTGCTGTTTTGTGGATATGCAGGGGGTCCACCAGAGTGGAGTCTGACAATGCCTTGTATGCCAGGCACAGATCTCCTTTCAACAGCCTATAGGAGACAGAATACAGGGATAGGGCCTTGCGGTGGTCTGCAGAGGACATTACTTACTCCTTGTATTCTTTTAGTGAGGAACCTCTGTGGACATTCCAAATGTTGGATGTGCCTGGTTAGGTACATATCCAAGGGGACATTATACTCAACGATAGGTCTGATGAATGCCGAATACAGTGGGACAATGACTTCTTTGGACCCAGATGCCATACCTTTGTTTTGTTGAAAAACTGATTTTTTCACTACTGTAGACATGTGATGGTCAAAGGCTAGATTACGGTCTGTGTGTACCCCCAAGTCTCTGACTATTGGGTCAACTCTCAGAGGTGTGTTGTTAGTATGATGGCTACCAAGGATGAATGACTTCTCAAAGGATACGATTATGCATTTCTTGGTATTCAGTTTTAATCCATGGCTCTGACACCAGTCTGTGTCAGCCCTTCCTGGAGAACATTTGTGTCATTGGGAGATGCTATGACTACTCCTAATTTGCAATCATCTGCAAAATTAGTCAGCCAGAGGCAACTGACATTGGCCTTGATTTCAGAGAAGTAAATGCCAAAAAGAGCAGTCCCAGGACCGATCCCCAAGGGACTCCATTTGTGACTGGCCTCTTTGTAGAGGTGGACTCCTCAACTCTAGCTTCCTGGGTCCTATGAGTCATCAGATGGCTATCCACAGGTGACATAAGGATTTATACCTAAAATCTTGAGATTGTCAACAATGCCCTGAAAGTGGAGTACTGTGCCAAAGCCTTGGCCAGGTCAAGATAGGCAGTGTGAACCATTTTGCCATCATCCACTGCTTTGGAGACCTTCTCAAATAACTCCACCATGAGTAGACATGACCTGCCCTTGTCGAAACCAAACTGGGTTGGTCAAGTGTCAGGAGATATCCTATGTCATTATTGATCATTTCCATGATAATTCTTTCCATGGCTTTGTATATTGAGACTGAGGTAAAGGACTTATGGGTCTGTAGTTTCCAGTATCTATAGATGGCCCACCTTTGCTTACTTCTTTTATATCCCACATCTTCCTCTCTCGTTTATATATCATTAAATAGTTCTCTCCTTTATGTATCATTAAACAGTTCTCTCCTCTACTACATTCTCTGCTTTCTTACTCCCCACTCTCCCTTCCTAATCCTCCAGTTCCCTTTTAATGCTGTCATTAAACTTTAAAATTTTCCCTTTCACCAAATAATTCTGTTTAAAGCATCTCTTATGATTTTATTCATTTCCTAAATCTGCCCTTGCTCCTTGAACTGTTTCATATCCCTTTTCACATTTTACATCTCTCCTTGTATGCCTGCCTGTCACACATATGCCATTCCTTTCCACCACTACAATGACTTGTACTTCCCTTTTATATAAGCAATGTACCGTTCAGTTCAATTCACTTAAAAGTCTCTTATTCTTTAATGCTTTTGAAATCACTTCTTTATTTTTTTTAAACGCCTTTAAACTACTCCAAATCCCTGCCAACCTCTTCATACTGCCTCCCTTTTTATCATATATTCCTCTTCTCCAAAAAACTGCCCTGCAACTACAGGATCACAAAATCCTACAATAATACCTCCTTATTTAACCTCATTTAATCCATTACTGTACATCACAAAATCAATAGCTGTTCTCAACTTTCCTCTCACGTATGTGATCTCTATTTTCATAGTTTCTTTTGAAAATCCCTTACTATAAAATATCTATCATACATACACACACACACATACCTTTACAGCTCTCCTTTCATGTTTTTTTCATCTTCTAATATCACAGTTAAAATACCCTGTGACCACTACATCCATACTCCTACATATTTTAATTTCTTCACACACCGCTGTCTTTTCCTTTGGGTAGTATTTGCATAAATCACTATCAATATGACCATTCTTCCCATACCATACCACTCTACTATAACTAACCTGCCTGCAGTTAACTACTATAACCTCAATAATTTTTATTTCAGAGATGTCATTATTGTAATATCACAGCATACATTCCCTCCCATGTTCCAGGCAATTTTTACTCCCAACTACTGGTTACAATTGTTCTTTCTCCTCCTTTTATCAAAAAGCTCACATCCAATTAAACATTTTATCATTTTTTTAAATTTTTACACCACTGAACTACATCCAACTCATTTCCATTTCCTTTATATTATTATAGTTCAAGAATAATACTGAAAAATACCTATTTTCTTTGTGAATTTTTTATTTTTAAAGACAAACAGTCCAGTCACCACACAAAGGAGCATCTTCTTCTTTCGGCTTCTCCCTGTTAGGGGTTGCCACAGCAGATCACCTGTCCACTCATGATTGGGGGTCGCCACAGCGGATCACCTGTCCGCTCATGACTGGCAGTGGAGTTTTACAGTGTCGAGTTGCTATCCCGGCACCCAACCTTCCACAGAAGGCACACACATGCACGCACTCACGCCTAGGGACAACTTAGAGTGTCCAACCCACCTACAGCATGCTTTGGGATGTGGGAGGAAACTGGAGCACTCGGAGGAAACCCATGCGACCACAGGGAGGACATGCAGACTCCGCACAGAAGGCACCCCAGCAGAGGATCGAACCGGAGAGCATACACAGACTAAGAGAAAACCAAATAAAATACAGAGATAAGCTCTTTTGGTGACAACCTTCTTCAGATCTAACAAAGTAAAACAAATTCACAATTTATATATACATAAACCAATCAAAATCTGCCTTCCAATAGATGCCTCTTTAGAATAGGCTTCAGGGGGATGTACCCATTAAGACCAGGTGGCTTACCTGCTTGCAGAGCCACAATCCAGTGTGTTTCTGCAATCTCAGTTTGATTAATAACATCACCACCCCTTAAATTAAAAAACTTTTTGTAAGACAATAAATGTAAAAGTATGAGATGAAAACTCATTAACATGCTTTGTCAAAGCATTATTAGAGTTCTTACAGAAAATATCCCTAACACACTGAAGTATCCTTTCCTTGAATTGTCTGTTGGTTTTGCTAACATAAAAATATGTACATCGATTATAAGTGGCAATACAGATCAAGTTCTTTAATGGTACAATCTGCATATAAATGAAGAATGTACATAGTATGGAAAACTGGATGAATAAAAAATATTCTTATTAATAAAGCCACATGCTTTACAATTTCTACAAAAAAGGTACCAGTTTGCGGATCTAAACATGGTTTTTACCATGGTTGTATACCAATTTCTTTAGACTGCCCACCCATTGTTAACCATTCCCAATTATTCTTAATGACTTCACATACTTTATCTAAATCACTAGTATATGTTAAAGTAACTCTGATATTACTAGGTTTATCTTTTGTCAAAAAAAACTTCATTACTCCAGTTCTTATAATGTCTAGAAAAATAAGGGACACCCTTCGTTAATCTTAGTTCAGCTTTAGTGCCCATTAAGTCATTAACTTCTATTTTGCTGTAACCTCTATCCAAAAATTGCTGGGCAAGTATATCCGAAGCCTGTGAAAAATCTGCATCCGATGTGTAAAGTCTAGAAGTTCTAACTAGTTGTCCTTTCATAATATTCCGATAGATGTAACTCAGATGCATGCTGGTTCTGTGCAAGTGTTTATTTTTCCAGCATGGTTTCTTATACACTCTAGCAGCTAGTTTGGTATCACTATCAAAATAAAGATGGACATCTAAAAAGTCAACTTGTTCATATGAGGCTTGCAATGTAAATCTAAGAAAATTAGTGATCTTTTCAAAACAAGTGACAAAATTCATAAGATGCTCTTTAGTGCCTCTCCATAACATAAACATATCAACAAACCTTTTATAATAAACAATATGTTGATGAAACTCATGAACAGGAGAGGGAACAAAATGCTACTCCCAATATGCCAGCACAAGGTTGGCACTTTAACTGTTAACACAGGGGATGCCCAGGCTACCCCCATTTTGCCCAAATTCTCTTATGTGCAAAATGTATGTGCATGCTTCATGTGGTGACCACACTGTTCGTCTTTATTCTGGTACTGGTTGTACTGTTTTAAAGGTGCAGGACTTTTGGTGGCTTTCAGTGGGCTCTTGTTTTGGACATTTTTTTTTTTGCTTTTCCTTTCTCTCACTTTACTTACATTCAATAGTGTTCCTCTTTCTTCTTCCTCCTGATAATCACGTTGTAACATTTCAAACAATTATTTTATGCACTGTCATTATCTTTTGAAGTTCTATCTTGCATGTCAATTATTTCATTTCTGGAACCTTATTCAATCTTCTTTTACATTACCTTCTAAAATCATTGTTTGCATTCCTGGACTTTACAACCATAATTTGAACTTTTGAAAGTGTATTTTACCATATTTTAACTTTTTTTTCTGAAACTGTTGCACTTTATTTGCTGTAGTATAGGCTAGATTCAGACCTGCTGAATCTAGTTCTGCTTGTATAACTTGAGCAGTAAACCAGGCCACCTTTGGTTGGAGAGGGTTCCCCTGCATCCTAGTGGCAGGAGTGCTCAGTTAGAACTCATTTGATTGAAGGTTGCTGCAACAGGGCTCAGTTTTGAGCTTTTTTATTGGTTAATTTGTTTAAATCAGTTTGCTCTCAGTTAGATGAGCACTATGTTTACGCTTCTTTGCACATCGTGCACTGCTGAGTAGCAGTGGGCACCACTGACAGCTATGGACGCAAACAATTCTGCCTACAAATTTTTCCCTTAGTACTCTGCTGGTGCTCCAATGAGTGAGCTCTTGTGACTATCCCTTTCTGAAATGTGATACAGTCAGCGAAGCTCCCTGAGATACCAACACAGATCCCACCCACTAGTCCTTTGTACTTTCTTTTTTGTCCACTACTATACCTGGTCCTTTCTGTCCTCTCCTGTTTTCTGACCACATCAACTTAACCTAGCATTATTGATTTCCCACAGTTTCTCCAACCAGCCCTGGTCAATACGGGCATCCTGAGGTAATGTAGTAAATTGCCTCATGTAACACTGACAACCCACTTTTCTAGTCCACACCAATTTCATTATGTGAGAGGGTACACATCTATATCAAGAACTTAGAATCCAGGCTCTCTCCCTCACCAGTCAGGTCATCTCATAATAGGCAGGTTGTCAGCATGCACACCTCACCTTTTGCACCTACCAAACCAACAACACATAAACCTACTTATGCGCGGAGGTTTTTACCAGTAACACCTAAACATTAAAGAGACCTCAGAAAACACAAACAAGTACAATTCACATAATACAGCCTTTGCAGAACATAGTAGACACAATATATCACACCACTGTCTTACCAGTCAAGCTCCTAAGGCATAACACAAAAACAGACATCATAGTCATAGGTGACTCAGTTGTGAGATGCACTGCTATCCCTCTCACCTGGTTGGATAAGGAAAAGGTCATGGTCTGCTGTCTGTCAGGTGCCAGGATCCACCACATTACACATACATTCAAGTCTCTCAACAACAGACACTGTTACAACTATGTCATAGGTTCATAGGTTGGTACTAAGCTATCGGCCCTAGGGCCTATACAAGCCTAGCCATAACAATTCCCTGGATATTTCTTCCCACAATATTTACTTCCCTGGACCCCTGTCTAGCAGGGGTGACT
>NC_056741.1:833236300-833265928 GCF_019279795.1 Protopterus annectens | reverse complement strand
AAGATTGTTGTCACGTAGTACACAATCAGTACTTGTCAGAAATTTCTGCAGTTCCTTCAGTGTTGCTTTAGGTCTCTTGTCAGCCTCCCTGACCAGCTTTCATCTTGCCTTTTCATCAATTTTGGAGGGATGTCCAGTTCTTTGCAACATCACTGTTGTCATATATTTTCTTCACATTATGATGACTGTCTTCACTCTGTTCCATGGTATATCATATGCTGTGGAAATATTTTTGTACCCTTCTCCTGACTGATGCCTTTCAACAATGAGATCCCTTTGATGCTTTGTAAGCTCTCTGCGAACCATGGCTTTTGCTGTAGCAGGCAGCTGAGTAAATTATTTATTTATTTATAGTTTGTTTGCCAGGATAGTCCATTGGGCTATGAGGAGCCCGATGTCCTTCAAGGATGCATCTGCAGTCATAACATATGGGTTGTCCTGCCTCAGGCAGCCCTTCGGTCGGCCGGATTCCAAAGTCTGGGTCTGGCCTCGGCTGATGTCGCACTTTCCCAGACGTCAGATAGTCTGGGGTATAAAAGCATCAGCCGACGCCATTTTCCTCAGTCTTTCTTGCCGCACGGTGCCCGAAGCAGAAGCTGTTCGCAAGTGCCGGTCGGTCAGATCCAGTGATTTCAGCTACCAAGACTTGAAAAAAGCTAAGTACCCCGTTGGGGACTCTTTCTTGCCTCAGCCGATGTCAGACAAAGTAAATAATTGTTTAACTTGTGGGAAACAAATACCTCATAAGGATTTCCATTCTTACTGCCTTCCTTGCTTAGGCCCAGACCACGACGTATCAGCTTGTTTAGCCTGTGCCTCCTTCAACCGACGGACTCTTAGACGTCGGTCGGAGTTTGCAGAGGAAGTTTTGGAGCCGCTTTTGCTTATAAAATGCCGTCGGAGACTCCGACCATATGGTCAAAAACGCAAGGAAAAGGACCGACATCGCGCCCGCGGTTTCGGCTGAAACCACGGCTAGGCCTACCGCGAGTGTCTCCGTTTCGGCGAAACAGAGTCCACGCCGATTCTTACTACGAAACCATACTTCCGACCACCGAGGCCAGGAGGCCCGGCTGAGTCTGCTTCAGAACTCCTACGAAGCTAGTGTTCAGGAATTGTCCGACACCATACCTTTGGACATTTCTACCCCTGCACGTGGGGCAGCTAGGCCCCCAGCTTCTATGTCTATTAAGGCCTTCTCCAGGGCTAAAGCTGCCAAACTTTCAAAAGCTTTGCCTGCCAAATCTTCATCTGAGGCCTTCCTCTAGTTCACAGATCCTCAGCCTTTCTGAAGACCTTATCTCCTTAATTAGGGGTTCACAACCTCACCCAGACAGGGCCTCTCAACCTCCTCCAGACAAAAGGCCCAGGACTGACCCCTCTGAACCTCACTCCTCAGATTCCTCCACGGATGGATCTGATTTGTCAGACCACCAGGAAGGGGCCTACTTACCTTATGAGGATTCAGATGCAGAGGAATCTATCCCTTCGGCCTCCCCTCCTGAAGAATTTTCCTTTGGGGAGACTTTACACTCCATGAGAGAGCACTTTCGATGGCAAGGTCAGGATTTCTCTGATTCTAGAAAAAGATTAAGGACCTTTTTGCATTTGCCTCAGCATAGGCCCTTAGCTATACCTCCTGTTCTAAATGTTATTGATGATGTGTACAATGATGTCAGTACAGCCCCTGATTCTCTTCCTCTGGCCCCTGCCAAACCTGACAGATATTACAGGGTCCCGGATTCTCATTTCCATCTGTATAAAGCCCATGCTGCAGACCCAGAAACTATTTCTCAGGGCCCTAAAGGGGTTGCAGCCGCTACTGCGAAAAATCCCCTACCCTCTGAAAGAGAGTCTAGAGCATTAGAGAGTTGGGGAAAAAAGGTCTATACATCTGCTACTCTTTCTGCCAGGGCATTAAACTGTCAATTCCATATGATACAGTACCAAGAATTTTTGTTAGATCAACTGAATAAGAAACTTTCTTCTCCTGAACCCTTAGACCGTAAGTCCCTTCAGGATTTGGTACATAACTCACAGCAGGTTAGTAATCATTTTTTAAAATGTGGCTATGATGCACTGGAGGCTTCATTTAGATCAGCTATGACTGGGGCAGTTATTCGTAGGCATGCCTGGCTGAAGGAGCAATCTTTGCCAGACCATGTCAAAGCTAACCTCCTCGATGCTCCAATGGAGAAACAAAATTTATTTGGCTCCCCTGCACAGGAGATTCTAAGAAAGGTTGAAGAAAAAGCAAAATCTGTGCAAACAGTTAAAGATTTCCTGCAAGTTCAACCACCGAGGTTCAGCAGAAACTGGCCTACAAAGAATTGGTCCTTTCCAGACTCGTCCAGAGCACAGAGAGGCAGGAACAGGGGCCCTAGAGGCAGAGGTCAATCGAAGGGCCCCTACAGAGGCCGTCAGTGGCAGCCTGCCAACCAAAGGAGTAGTGCAACAGCTACAACTACAACCACTACTACAGGACAAACCCAATGACTTGACTCTGATTCCGCCTACCAGCGATCAACTGGAAGCACCCTTGGGCGGAAAGCTGGCTTTATTCTCAAAAAACTGGCATTGCATTACAAAGGGTACATGGACATTGCGAATAATAGACAAAGGATACAGGTTTCACTTCCACACTTTGCCAAAAAGAAGCGGAATGCCAAACCTTCCACCAAACCAGAAGACAGAGGCTTTCAGACAAATCGGCAATTTACTTCAGATGAAAGCTATAGAAAGGGTACCATGCACAGAACAAGGCCAAGGATTTTACTCCAGACTATTCCTTGTACCAAGAAAAGAAAACCAATGGAGGCCTATTCTCGACCTGTCCGCACTGAACACTTATCTCATTGTGCCAAAATTCAAAATGCTGACCCTACAGCAGCTTCTTCCCATGTTGGGCAAGGAGTCTTGGCTGGTGACTCTAGATCTCAAGGAGGCATACCTGCACGTCCCTATCCGACCAGATTGCAGAAGACACCTCAGATTTCTTGCAGGATCAGAGCATTATCAATTCTCAGCATTGCCCTTTGGCTTATCTACTGCGCCCAGAGTATTCACGAAATGCCTGGCATCAGTAATTGCACATTGCAGACTTCAGGGAATTCAAATTTATCCATACTTGGACGACTGCCTAATACAAGCGGACAACAAGAACAAATTGTTAAAGGACTTGGCCTATACCATACACCTGCTACAGACCTTGGGATACACAGTCAACATCCAAAAGTCAAGACTAATACCATCCCAAAGGATAACCTTTTTGGGTGCGGATCTGGACACAATCACCCAGATGGCTTTTCTCACAGAAGAAAAACAAAAACAACTTCCAGATTATTTCATGATTCTGATGAGACAAACTCAGCTTACTGCAAGGAAAGTCCTGCAGGCCCTGGGTTACATGGCATCCTGCATACTTTTAATTCCACATGCCAGGTTGCATATGAGAAAATTACAATGGTACCTAAGGAGTGTATGGTCTCAACACAGTCACAGTCTAGAAACCATGATACCAATCATTCCATGCCTTCAAAAGGAATTCCTGTGGTGGGCTCAGGCCTGCAAGTCCAACAGAGGGTTGCCTTTCAACAAACCAAAAACAAGGCAGACCATCACCACGGACGCCTCAGACCGAGGATGGGGAGCACACATGGAGGACAAACGTATCCATGGCCTGTGGCCTCAAGGGCAGCTAAGCATGCACATAAACCAAAAGGAAATGCTGGCAGTGAGGCATGCAATCGAGGCATTCAGTCCCTTCCTCCAACAAGGACATCTGTTAATAAGGACAGACAACACCACATCATGTGGTACATAAACAAACAGGGAGGCACACATTCCTACCCTCTATGCCGGATGGCTATGAATCTGTGGAATCTATGCCTGAATCTCAATATCCAGCTGCAGGCCAAATTCGTGCCAGGAAAAGAAAATGCACTAGCAGACAGCCTAAGCAGAACTACCATGGATGCACACGAATGGATGCTGCATCCAGACATCTTCAAACTCATAACAAAGACATGGGGAATGCCGGAGATAGATCTGTTCGCCTCCCCACTCAACCACCAACTGAAGACATTCTGCTCAAGGACATACCACCCACAAGCATGGAGGGTGGACTCTCTCTCTTTCAGCTGGAATGCCCTAACAGTATATGCCTTTCCACCTCTCCCATTGATGTGCAAGGTTCTTCTGAAGATCAGGGAGGAACAGCCAAAAGTGATACTAATAGCTCCGGACTGGCCAAGACAACACTGGTACCCACTATTGAGAAGCATGTCTCAGGAAAATTCATGGCCTCTTCCCCTATGGCCTCTTCTTCTAACGCAGAACAACTTCAGGACCCTGCATCCAAACTTGAAAACATTGCAGCTAACTGCCTGGAAAATTCCTTAAATCCCAACCAAACTGTTTTATCTCAGAGGGTGAAGGACATTATCCTGGAGGCTCGCAGACCTTCCACAAGGAAGACATACTCAGCTAAATGGAAGAGATTTCTCATGTGGAGCACATCAAAGGGCACAGATGTCACAGTGGCAAACCTAGCACACATCCTAGAATACTTAGCAGAATTGTTCCACAACGGACTGTCTTATTCTTCCATTAAGATTCATGCTTCAGCAATTTCAGCAGAATACAATATGGATCCACCTATCTTCTCACACCCTCTTCTCAGGCAATTTTTGAGAGGGATCAAAAATGTTAAACCTCCAAGAAGAACCCCCCTACCTGCATGGGATCTCAATTTTGTGCTGGAAAAACTGACACTACCTCCTTTTGAACCAGCAGCATCAACAGACCTACAGTTTTTATCTTGGAAAACTGCATTCCTTCTGGCAATCAGTTCAGCAAGAAGAGTATCTGAGTTACAAGCATTAATGGCAGTGCAGCCTTTTCTTATTTTTCACCAGGATAGAGTGTCACTAAGAACCAATCCTACTTTCATGCCAAAGGTGGTATCTAGGGTATCCTTGAACCAAGCTATTCACTTGCCTACGTTCTTCCCTAACCCAGAGAACAAAGGGGAAAAACTTTTGCACACCCTGGACATACACAGACAGCTACGCTACTATTTGGACAGGACAAAAACTAGCAGAAAAACTGACCAACTTTTTGTAGCATATGCAACTGGGGTGCAAGGAAGAGCAATTTCCAAACAGACAGTTTCAAAATGGATAGGAAATTGCATTCGCTTTTGATGTCCTTCAAGAATGCAACTGCAGTCATAACATGTGGGTTGTCCTGCCTCAGGCAGCCCTCGGTCGGCCGGATTCCAAAGTCTGGGTCCGACGTCGGCTGATGTCGCATTTCTCTCCGACGTCAGAGCGGCTGGAGTACATAAGCATCAGCCGACGCCATTTTCTTCAGTCTTTCTTGCCGCACGGTGCCCGAAGCAGTTCGCAAGTGCCGGTCGGTCAGCTCCTGTATTCTTCGATACCGAAGTCATCAAAAAAGCTAAGTACCCCGTTGGGGACCTTTTCTTGCCTCAGCTGATGTCAGAAATAACTGAAAAAGTTAACAATTGTCTTTCTTGTGGTAAAGAAATACCTCATAAGGATTTCCACTCTTACTGTCTTCCTTGCCTGGGCCCAGACCACGACGTCTCGGCCTGTGTAGCCTGTGCTCGCTTCAACAAGTGCACTCTCAGGCGCCGGGCAGAGTTCGCTGAAGACTTTTAGCCGATAAATTTGCTTACACCATGCCGCCGGATCTTCCGACATCGCAAACTCCCAAAGCGAAAAGACCGGGACCGACATCCTCGGCCCGTCTACCACCGACTCCACGCCAAAACCTAGCGAGTGCTCCGGTTCCCTCTGAGACTCTCTCCACCGCTCCGAACCGAAGACACCGCATTACCGACGACTCCGATTCCGGACCATCACTCCGCCAGTTATCGATTTTCCTCCGGATACCGAAACTGAGGAAATGCCCGAGACCATTGCTGTAGACAAGGTCACTCCTGCACGTGGAGCTGCCAGGCCTCCTATGGCCATGTCTATTAAGGCCTACACCAGGGCTAAGGCAGCCAGCAAAACAAAGCATATTACTTCTAAATCCTTACCATAGCCTACTCCAGAGACACAAATTATGTCCATGGCTGCTGATTTAATTTCCTTGATTAGAGGTTCACAGGCCCATCCTGAGAGAGGATCCCAGCCTCCTTCTGATAAAAGGCCCCGGGTTGAACCCTCTGAACCTACTCCTTCAGATGAAGATTCTGAGGGCTCTGTCCACTCTGATAGCCAGGAAGAGCTCTTCCAGACCTATGAGGACTCTGATGCAGAAGATTCCATCCCCTCGGCCTCCCCTCCTGAGGATATTTCTTTTGGGGAAGTTCTGCACACCATGAGGGAACATTTCAAGTGGCAAGGTCAGGAATATTCTGATTCTAGGAAACGCCTGAGGACTTTCCTTAAGAAGCCCCAGCACAGGCCCTTAGCTATTCCTCCTGTACTTGATGTTCTGGATGATTTATATTCTGACTCTAGTGCTACCCCTGATTCTCTTCCTCCTGCTCCAGCCAAGCCAGACAGGTATTACAGGGTCCCAGAAACTCATTCCCATTTATTCAGGGCCCATTCTGCTGATTTGGAAACTATTTCACAGGGGCCTAAAGGAGTTTCAGCCTCCACCTCTAAAATCCATTGCCCTCCAACAGGGAGGCTCGATCATTAGAGAGATGGGGCAAAAGGTTTACACATCCACTACCTTATCTATGAGAGCTTTAAATTGCCTTTTCATATGTTACAATATCAGGATTACCTTTTAGAAGATTTACAAAAACTTTAGCCACTCCTGATCCTTTAGACAGGAAGACTTGCAGGAAGCTGTACATAACACTCAGCAAGTAAGCAATCACTTCCTGCAGTGTGGATATGATGCACTGGAAGCTTCATGTAGGGCAGCTATGACAGGGGCAGTCATTCGTAGACATGCTTGGTTAAAAGATCAACCTCTACCAGATCCTGTAAAAGCAAAACTTCTGTATGCACCTTTGGAAAAGAACAAGCTTTTTGGTGCCACTGCTAAGGATGTGTTAAAGACCATCGAAGAAAAAGCAAAATCAGTTCAGACTGTGAAGGATTTCCTCCAGGTTCAACCCCCCAGATTCAGTAGGAATTGGCCTTCTAAAAACTGGTCCTTTCCTAATACAGAAAAGTTTCAAAGGGGTAAGAACAGACGTGGCCGAGGAAGGGGCCAATACAGAGGCCCTTACAGGGGACGACAATGGCAGTCAGGAAACCAAAGAAGTGACGCAGGGGTTTCACCTGCCCCACAACCACAATCTCAATGACTTTCCTCTACTACCGCCTACCAGGGAACAAATAGAAGCTCCCTTGGGCGGGAAATTATCTCTGTTTGCAGAAAATTGGCACAGACTGACAAAGGACAAATGGATTTTGGACATTATAGACCGAGGGTACAGGTTTCATTTTCATACCTTACCAAGAAAACAAGGCATGCCAAACCTGCCACAAAACCAGAGGGCAGAGGCTATCAAGCAAATCACTCTGCTGACTCGGATGAAAGCAATAGAAAGAGTTCCACAACAAGAACAAGGCCAGGGGTTTTACTCAAGACTGTTCCTTGTTCCAAGAAAAGAATCTCAATGGAGACCAATACTGGACTTGTCCGCATTAAACACCTTTCTCATAGTACCAAAGTTCAAAATGCTGACTCTACAGCAACTTCTTCCCATGCTGGGCAAGGGGTCTTGGCTGATTACTCTGGACCTCAAGGAGGCATACCTGCATGTCCCTATCAGACACAGCTGCAGAAGATACCTCAGATTTCTTGCAGGGCCAAAGCATTATCAATTCTCAGCATTGCCATTTGGCTTATCTACTGCCCAGAGTATTCACAAAATGCCTGGCTTCAGTAATTGCTCATTGCAGGCTCCAGGGAATACAAATTTACCCATACCTGGACGACTGCCTCATACAAGCGGACGACAAATTGTTGTTGACAAAAAACCTGGATTATGTCATACGACTACTTCAAGCTCTGGGATACACAGTCAACTTCCAAAAGTCAAGACTGCAGCCATCCCAGCAAATAATCTTCTTAGGAGCCAAACTAGACACAGCCTCTCAGATGGCTTACCTGACAGAAGACAAGCAAGAGAAGTTAACTCATTACTTCAAAGGTTTAGCAAAACTCACCCAGATGACTGCAAGGAGATTCCTACAGGCCCTGGGTTACATGTCATCCTGCATTCTCCTGGTTCCATTAGCAAGACTGCACATGAGAAAGCTTCAATGGTACCTAAAAAGCATTTGGTCTCAACACAGCAACAACTTGGAGACAATCATACCGCTCATTCCATGCCTACAAAAGGAATTCCTATGGTGGGCCTCGGTGAGCCTGGCAAACACAGGTATGTCATTCAAAAAACCACAGATAACACAGACCATGACCACAGACGCCTCAGACCTTGGATGGGGGGGCGCACATGGAAGGCAGGTGTATACAAGGACAATGGTCTCCAAAGGAAACACATCTGCATATAAACCAAAAGGAAATGCTGGCAGTAATGCATGCCATCGAGGCTTTTCAACACCAACTCCAGCAAGGCCATTTACTGATACGGACAGACACCACCACTGTGATGTGGTACATAAACAAGCAAGGGGGCACCCACTCTTACCCCCTTTGCAGACTGACAATGCATCTTTGGGAGAAATCACTGAGCCTAAACATCCAGTTACAATCCCAGTTTGTTCCAGGAAAAGACAATGTGTTGGCGGACAGCCTAAGCAGGAATTTCACAGATCCACACGAGTGGAGGTTACATCCGAAGGCCTTCAGACAACTCACTTCGACATGGGGCAAGCCAGAAGTGGACCTATTTGCCTCTCATCTCAACCATCTTCTACCAAAATTCTGCACAAGGACATACCATCCAAAAGCTTGGAAAATAGATGCCCTCTCATTCAACTGGAACTCCCTAACAATCTATGCATTTCCACCTCTGCCACTGATGACCTCAGTATTACTAAAGATCAAAGCAGAGACCCAAGGGAATCATAATAGCTCGGACTGGCCAAGACAACACTGGTACCCATTACTACGGAGCATATGTCACACCAGGAGGTGGGCCCTTCCCCAATGGCCTCTACTTCTGACTCAACACAACTTCGAAACAGTGCATCCAAATCTACAGACACTGCAGCTAACAGCCTGGGAGATCCCATAAATAACTTCAGCCTATCTCTCTCCAAGGAAGTGCAGCAGATACTAACAGAGGCTCGAAGACCATCCACCAGAAAGGTTTATTTAGCAAAGTGGAAAAGATTCAGCAAATGGAATACCAGCAAGGGACATGATGCATCATTGTTGAACATCCCACTCATCTTGGAATATTTGGCAGATATGTTAAAGAACGGACTCTCATATTCTTCCATAAAGATACATGCATCTGCCATTTCAGCTAGATACAACACTGATCCTCCTGTTTTTTCACACCCTTTACTAAGGCAATTCCTCAGGGGAATCAAGAACATTAAGCCACCAAGAAAGGCCCCAGTTCCAGCCTGGGACCTCAATTTTGTCCTAGAAAAACTAACTCTAACTCCATTTGAGCCAGCAGCTTCAGTTGACTTACAATTTCTCTCATGGAAAACAGCTTTCCTGTTGGCAATTACATCAGCAAGAAGGGTTTCGGAGCTACAGGCCCTAATGGCAATACCACCCTTTATTATTTTTCACAGAGACAGGGTCTCATTAAGGACCAACCCTACTTTTATGCCAAAGGTGGTATCTAGGGTTTCTTTAAATCAAGCCATTCATCTGCCTGCTTTCTTCCCCAATCCTGAGAACAAGGGGGAAAGACTGTTGCATACCTTGGACATTCACAGACAACTTCGTTACTACTTGGACAGAACCAAGGCCAGTAGGAAATCTGAACAACTTTTTGTGGCTTACACCCCTGCAGTACAAGGAAAAGCAATTTCAAAACAGACTATTTCAAAATGGATTGGGCATTGCATCAGATTCTGTTATTCCTTTCATGGAAAGACTGTTCCAGCCAATGTCAGACCACATTCCACCAGAGCTACAGCCACCTCTACAGCATTCTTAAGAGGGGTGCCTACTAAGGACATTCTAGAAGCTGCTACATGGAGCTCCGTGCATACTTTCTCCACCAAACACTACAATCTCCCTCTATATTCCAGATCCAGAGCAGGCTTTGCTTCGGCAGTCCTGCAGGCTTTGATTGCCACACCATCTTTCTCCTAGAGCATTCCTCCTCCCCCAGCTAAGCTATGGTATTCTACCCACATGTTATGACTGCAGTTGCATTCTTGAAGGACATAGTACAGTTTTGTACCTACCATAAATGTAGATGTCCGATAGACATGCAACTGCAGTCGGATTTTCCCACCCTCCATACCCTCTATGCCTAGGGTCCACTCCTATCCCTGTTTCTCTTAGCTGGGGATATCTGTTATGGTGTATTTGTTTTATTGCTCATTTATTTGTTTGGAATCCTGTTTTTGTCTTCCAATTTGATTACAGCCTTCCTTGGAGGGCACCTGGCATCTGGGGCAAGAAACACTGAAGAAAATGGCGCCTGCTGATGCTTATGTACTCCAGCCGCTCTGACGTCGGAGAGAAATGCGACATCAGCCGACGTCGGACCCAGACTTTGGAATCCGGCCGACCGAGGGCTGCCTGAGGCAGGACAACCCACATGTTATGACTGCAGTTGCATGTCTATCGGACATCTACATTTATGGTAGGTACAAAACTGTACTTTACTCCTTTCATGGAAAGACAGTTCCTGAAAATATCAGGCCTCACTCCACAAGTTATTTTTGTTATCAAGGTACTTTGAGCTATATCCTAATTTCCAACTCGGGACACTAGACTATTATACTCTCATTCGAATTCCTCACAGTTTCTGATACATGGTCCTAAACAGTTTGATTGATGTTAATAATTGTTTCTGTTTTCTTGGATTCACATCTACTGTTCGGTTCCACAGAATAAATGGTTAGATCATCCATTTATGGTAGTTTACTGTTTTGTGCGTTGAATCTCATTTGGAGTTGATTATTAATAACTGGGACGTACCAATTGACATTTTTTATTGTTAAACTACTGGTTAGATGTACACTTTTTGTGTTCACTAGCTTAATTTTTTATATTGAACTTGATTAGTTTTTCAAATTTGTTTGTGAATTGTGGTGTGCTTCCTGTCCTTTCGTTCCGCTCTTGTGCCCTATATTGGGATTATATGTTTGAATTTGGAATATTGTCCATTTGAGGAATCTATCACTTTTTGGTACGCCTGGGGTTCTAAATAATTAATAATCAAGAATACTTGACATATTATCTTATTGTCCCTAGTAGTGTGGGTTTATCCCACATTTATTCACAGCATGGACCTGGATAGCATTTTGTCCGGATTATGTGCTGATAGGCAGGATATAGGTGTTTTTGGGATCAACACCCCACCAAGCAATGATCCGGACACTATTGAACAACCACTGACTGTGGATTGTGATATGTTTTTTCATTCCCTTACCAAGGCATTTAAAACACTCAGATCCAATATTTGGCATCTAAAACTATTTCGAGCATATTCCACTCAGAAGATGGCCCCGAGGGGACTCAGAATACGTCTCCAACCCTTAGTGGGGAGACCGGATGATAAGCTGAACCAGGACTGGAAAGAAGCATTACAGATGGGGTCCATGTTATTTGTGAATATATTACAATATTATGAAAGGACTGTTGATATGAATATACAAGAAATTAAGACATTATGTTCGGATGTTAGCAAATTTGAATCCTCTTTGAAATATCAAGATAATATTAAAAAACTCTCAAAAGACCTGACTGAACATGAGAAGATTATTAAGGAACATAAAATTAAAAAATTTCACAGAGACTTTTCAGACTATCAAAGGGGCAGACCATTTGAGTTCAGTCGGTCTGTCAGATTTGCTGACACGAACCAAACAAGGTCAGGGCCCAGTCGTACCAAAAAGAGACCTCGATCCATTTTGAAAAATAGGGATACTTCCTTTAATAGTACTTCAGGGGACGATTCCTCCCTTACGGATAGTGAGGGGGTCTCTGATAGGGGTTCACCAAACAGAAAGAAAAGTAATAGAAATATCCCTTTAGAAGTGGCACAAGGCATCGGGGGGGGGGCAGGAAGCACAGGAAAAGAACCTCTGAATGTCTCCTTTCAGGGTCTACTGAACAATTTTCTGAGTTAGTTTCAGCACAGGTAACTAACCAAAATGTATTGAATCTTTCTAGAACATTGCTATCTGAGGAACAAACAGCCTTATTGAATAAGGGACTCAATTACATACCAGCTTTCTTCTCCCAAGAATATCATATTATCCAGGATCTGCAGGTTTTTTGTCGTAACCTCAATTTAAAATTGTTTTTTGCTGATGACAGTTCACATATATCGGATGAATTTAGGTTTGGTAGATCTCTGTTTCAACCACCTATGAATAAACATGTCTCCATTTTCATGGAATCTATATTGAGGGACCTCCATTTTGAGAATTATGGTCATATTATGTTACAAAATAATCTCACTTCAGGTGATAGGTTGGCATTGGATCAACTACATAATAATAAGGACATAACAGTACTTTCAGCTGATAAGGGAGGTGCTGTGGTGGTTCTTAATACAGATGATTACATACAGGAGGGGTTGTCACAACTATCAGACAAAACCTGTTACATGCATATGCCTATATATCCCACACCTCACTTTAAAGAGGAAATTGATTCTTTTCTAAAGCTTGCTTTTGAGGAGGGGATTATTACTAAAAAATGTCTTTCGTCTCTGACTGTTTCAGAACCCCGTAAACAGATTTTATATCTTTTGCCAAAGATTCATAAATCACTTAATAAACCCCCTGGTAGACCTATTGTCTCTGGAATAGGATCACTTACGGAACCTCTATCAGCCTTTCTCACGAAATACCTCAAACCTTTGCTGGGTTTGGTCAGGGCTAGGTTGCAGGACACAACCCAATTCTTACAGATTATCCAGGATACCCAGTTAGAACCAGGATGGTATATGTGTACCTTGGACGTTAATGTCTTATACACCAGTATTCCACATTGGGCAGGCCTACAATCTCTTCAATATTGGCTTAACAGGGCTAATTTGTACACACCAGGGTTTAATACTGTACTCATTTGTTTGTCAGAACATGTACTCAATAAAAATGTGCTGTATTTTCAAGGCCAGTTTTATTGGCAGTTGCAAGGTACAGCAATGGGAACGTCCTTCGCTCCCATTTATGCTGACCTTTTCATGGCTTATTTTGAGGAGTACATGATTTATGATAATTCACACAACATTTATCAGGTTGAAATGGACATCTGGCGACGTTATCTGGATGACTGCTGGTTATTGTGGCGTGCAGATTTGGGCTACTTACGTGAATTTGTTGAATACCTTAATAGTAATATATGGGGACTGGAATTTTCATTATCATACGATCAGAATACGATCAATTTTTTGGATGTCACAGTCTCCAAAAACCAGGACCTCACATTATCAAGTAAGGTTTTCCGTAAATACCCACAATATAACACCTTGTTACATGCTTCCAGCATGCACCCACGCCACACTGTCAAGAGTATTCCTGTGTCACAATTCATGCGTATTAAGCGCCTTAGTTCCAAGGATGCTGAATATGAATCAGCCAGTATGGACTTATGTAATAGATTTGCCAGCAGGGGTTATGACAATAAAGATATAAACTTAGCCAGATGCCGGGTCAACCGGATCAACCGGGAAAAGTTGTTGGAATACAAAATGGAGAAAAATACTACATTGGGAACCCCTATACGATTTATCACTACCTATGGCAGAAACATCAATATGATAAGGAATACCATTAACAAACACTGGAATATCTTGCTTGCCAATGATCAATTGAGGTCACTTTTGGGGCAACAATGTCGTGTTGCTTTTAAACGAGGCAAAACATTGGGTTCATACTTATCTCATTATAAACACATAGGTAGTGGGGGGACCACTCATAAACAACTTACACTACATGGGGAAGAGTTATTTGGTTCTTTTCCCTGTGGCCATTGTGGGTCATGTTCACTGATGAATAAATCTAAGGAATTCTCAAGTCGCAATACCAGCCAAATATACAACATTAAAACATTTGGTAACTGTGGCAGTGATTGGGTTGTGTACCTAGCAACCTGCTACTGCGGTGCTTTATATGTGGGCCAGACTTCTAGGCCCCTTAGATCTAGAATGAATGAACATCGCAGTGATATTAAAAATCATAAAACTACTAATGCCTTGTACCAACATACTCTCAAACATCCGCAGGCCAAATTTAGTTTTATGATTATTGATCTTATCACAGGCGATCGTAGTCACAAACAGGGTTGGCATGGTCTCTTGGATCATAAAGAGAAATACTGGATAATTACTTTAGGGGGCCTTTTTTCTCCTGGTCTCAATGATCACCTGTAGTGAGTTTTTGTACTGGGTCTCTCAGCTTACAACATTGATGGATAATATATGTTTAGTTTCATATTATGAATATCTGCAGTTCCTCATCCTTGATACATTGATATTGTATTTCATTTTGTGGGTTCTCATCATCTATCATGATGAATATATCCTATGTATGACAGTTTTGTGGATCCATTTCTTCAACCTATTCTTTACTATTACAATGATGAATATTTAACCTGTAACCTACATCTCTGTATTTTTACATGGTTCATAATATTTTACCACTGGTATCAGTCCATTTTTGGTGCATTCCTTTCAGGAAAATATGTTCACATATTCCTATTTAGCACTCAGGTGCTATTTTGGTTTTCTGTATCAATCCCCATTGTGAATACACAAAGTTTTAGGGCGTCTTATGTATTCCACAATATTTATGTTTCATGATTAATTTTGGGTGCTACACTGACTTTTTAATATTAGTCCCTGTTTTTGAATGAAGAAAGTTTCAGGGCTTTTGTTGTATTTCACACTATCATTGTCTCATGAATATTCATGATTTCTGTTTGCCTATTGGTTTGCATTATGTATATATTACATATGTTAACAGGGCATTTTCTGTTTGTCCTACACTGAAGAAGGCAATCCATGCCGAAACCGGTCTGTTAATAAAGGACTGATTTATTTTCACATCTGTGTCTGCTCTTGCTGGTCTACTTTTGTTTTTCGTTCATATGGTTTGGACCGTGCATTCCCCCGTGCGTAGGACTTTGTTTGGTATGGTTCACTCCACAAGGGCCACAGCCACCACTACAGCTTTCCTACGAGGGGTGGCTACCAAGGACATTTTAGAAGCTGCTACTTGGAGCTCCGTGCATACATTTGCCAAGCATTACAATCTACCTTTATACTCCAGATCCCGAGCAGGGTTTGCAACTGCAGTGCTGCAGGGGATCCTAACTACACCATCCTTCTCTTAGTACCTCCTCCCCCAGATTGGCTATGGTATTCTACCCATATGTTATGACTGCAGATGCATCCTTGAAGGACATAGTACAGTTTTGTACCTACCATAAATGTAGATGTCCGATAGGTATGCATCTGCAGTCAGGATTACCCTCCTTCCCTCTGTGGTATTCCTAGGGTGCTTACCCTCTTTTAGCTAGCTGGGGGAATCTATTATGGTGTATTTGTTTGTTTATACATGTATATAATTTGCAAATGTTTGGAACTTTTCAGCATTTATCCAAATATAGCCTTCCTAGAGGGCACCTGGCATCTGGGGCAAGAAAAACTGAGGAAAATGGCGTCGGCTGATGCTTTTATACCCCAGACTCTCTGACGTCGGGGAAAATGCGACATCAGCCGAGGCCAGACCCAGACTTTGGAATCCGGCCGACCGAAGGGCTGCCTGAGGCAGGACAACCCATATGTTATGACTGCAGATGCATACCTATCGGACATCTACATTTATGGTAGGTACAAAACTGTACTTTTTCAGTGGAGTCCTGGGGAGAAAAGCTCCAGAAAATTACAAATTACAGATTTAACATACCAGTAAGTTATTAGAGAAATGTAATGTGCACAAATGAAGCAAAATTAAACAAATAGAAAAACACATATTAGTACAATGCAATATTTTAACAGTTTAACATATTAGCACAATGCAATAACAGAATCAGTCAAAATATTTTTAACAGTTATGCTAATTCATGCAGTTAATTTATAGGCTAGTGAATTGTACCATTCTAGGAGTTATGCTAATTCCTAGAGTTTATTAGGGGTACAAAACAATGGGAGGCTATTGAGAATTATACCTTATAGAATAGCTATAGTGTAGGGAGATTATGTGGAGTGGGAGCAAGAGCATTCCCATAGTGAAGTTAGGTGTGTGTGAAAATCCTACTTGGACAGCTGAACTTTATTTGGGGTTAATCAGAGTCTGTCTATTTGATGGCAGGTGTGTACCCAAAAAGACTGAATGCTGTAATTAAATCAAAAGGTGCTTCAACAAAGTATCAGTTTAAGGGTGTGCACACACACACCAAAGTGTTAGTTTAAGGGAAGCCTAGATGTGCCATGCTGATAGACTCCTACCCAAGAAAACTGAATGCTGTAATTAAATCAAAAGATGCTTCAACAAAGTATTAGTTTAAGGGTGTGCACACTTGTGCAACCAGTATATTGTATGTTTTTCCCCCCCCCTAACAGATTTGTTTGTTTTTTAATTGAATTGTACAGGTTATAGGTCACATTAAAGGTGGGAAAAGTTTTGAAATGATTTATTGTGGTCTCATTTTTAATATCACAAAAACCTGGCATTTTAACAGGGCCGTGTACACGTTTTATATACACTGTACGTGTAGTTGTAGCTTTGTAGGGTGCTTTCACTTCCTTAAGCCACTCACTATCTTAAGTGATCGTTGTCAAAGTTTCTATTATGAATTCCCATGAGAAGAGGTCTTTCAAATGTTCATTAACACAGCCCTTGCTTTGCCTTGGCTTCTGTCAACATCCCACTCTTCAAAATCTAAGTGCACCAGTTATCCATGGATGGCTCTACCTTTTGTAAAGCTTGCTTGCTGTCCCCCTATTGATCTCAGGAGTACCTTTTCCAATCTTGCTGTCAAAATTTCAGCAAAACCTTTTATCAACACTACATAGCCACAGAGGTATAGAGTGACAAGTTTAACATTCGTCTCTTCCTTTCAATTTCTGTTTGTACAATACTGTTGCTGTGGCCTTTTCTGTAGATTTAGTTAACCTCCCTTTCCCTGTAATATCTGTCCACCCTGCCTTGATACTGTATGAACCCGCGTAATTGACTTGCAAAAATTTGCCCTGAAAAATAAGTAAGTCCAAAAACTGTTTTTGGTCTCTTATGCTTCCTTGTTTAACATACTGATGCAAGTGTCTCATTAACCCTAAGTTCTTTCTGTTGCCTACTGCTTTTGAAAGTGAAGTTTGCGTAGTCTGGATATAGCAGTCTGGATATAGCAGTAGTTATCTGTTGCATTTTTACATTAGGCAGACAAGAGTGATATTACCAGAACTCAACATAAAATGACTTTTTATATTCGGTAGCTAGGTAAATTAGATGGGACAAACCTTGTATTCTGTCCATGAATTTAACAGTCAGTCAGTGCATTCTTCAGTGAAAGAAGTTCTGCATGGCAGTAAAGGTTTGATTTCTGCTTGCAGTGCCAGTAAAGTGGGTTTGGAAAAATTCAGTAGAATCGTTGAAAAAAAGGCCAGGCAAGAAAGGACAGAATATTCAGTGGCTACTTTGTACTGCACGAAATAAATAGCAGGAATCCGTGTCCTTTTGTGGAATCTTGAGGCTCAGCAGCAGTGCTCCATTTGTATAGTGTTGCACATTGTGTTTCTTTGGCAGACGTATATAGCACAGTATATGAATAGGCATCGACAAAGGAGTGGTGTCATTTAGTGACTCTCTGCTGTAGTGGTTTTTAGTGCATCATGAGACGAGAAGATTTGCTGTGTTCATTGTTCATCTTTTGTTGAATAACTAGATAAGAATCCCATCTTATTGGCAAGATCAGGATGGACCTCTGTGGAGATGCAATCTATCATATGGAGACTGTTGTAAGACATATGAGGATAGCTTGAGAGAATTAAGTCATGTGTATGGACAAAGAAAATATTCAGTGTAATTGTCTGAAAATCTCAGATTTCAAGTCTGTAGAGCTGTATGGTTGATTGACTGAGTGACTTTGATTGTTTATGCATCAGTGTTTCCTTTTGTTAGTAAGCTAGCTAATAGGTAGCAAGGCACTAAAGTTAGTACTACAAAATACTTGACCTTTCCTGACTTTTTTATGGTAATTCAGTACTGTGATGGACTCTAATTTTTTTCCTCTTTTTCTGTCTTGTCAGAGGGATTGATGGGAAGAGTTCAGATGTTAAGATCGTGGCGGTGGACCTGCAGGCTATGGCACCTCTGCCGGGAGTAATTCAGATCCAGGGAGACATCACAAAGGTAGGAAACTTTATTACTGTCTTTTTTGAATGTGAAGTAGGGTTATATTATTTTTACTCTCTTTTTTGACTGATGGAGGGTTCTATAATGAAACTAAGTGAAGTGTTCAGTGAATAGGTCTTGACAGGTTGTGTGTGTATGGCAAAGATCAAATGAACTGCCTTGTCGCATCAGAATAAGAAAATGAATTGGTGGACTAAAGTTACAGTAGTGCTTTAGACCCACAGTGCTAGAGCTCCAGCTGTAGGAACAAATCTGAGCCACTTTCTCTTTTTGAACATGGGTGTTAGTGGTAATTAGAAAAAGTTACAGGGGTCCTGGCATTTTACAATTCTGATCTATCCCCTTATATTTTTTTAGATGAAGGCTTATAAACTTGGAAGGAAAAGGAAAATGTTCGCACTTTGTGGCATGTTGCCTCCAGCACTGTCAGACTTTCTGTTGCCTGAGCCTCACTTTGATTTCTTTCGGTGGGGCATATTAGTGGGTTATCACTATATGTATTTGAAAAGGAAAGTTACAGATTTGGTTGGGAGGGCAAGAGTGAAATTTGGCTGATATGTTTGAGAAAGAGCAAGCATTACAATTAATGTACAGTCTCCTTAATTGCTCCACTACCTAGGACCTCACCTAATTAGTGGATCAGTTCTTTGGGTGTGAGAGGACAGGCACCAGGAACAAGACATTCTTGGTCCAGGAAAAAGCTGTATGGCCCATTCGTTCCTACCAGGAATCCTAGGAGCTTCTGTTCCCCAGTATATTCAAATGTTGGGGAGCTGGCCAGCTTATTTGTCCTGAGGAGTGACCTACTGTCTCTCCATGGAACACCCCCCTCATTAGTTCTTCTGAGCTCCCTGTTTGTTCTGAGCGAAAGTGTACTTCTACATGCCGAGTCACCCTCTGCTTCTAGTGTGACTGCACTTTGCCAGTGCTGGATTGGCAGCCACAGACTCCAGTGGGTGTAATACCTAGTGCTCTTGCAAAACTTCACCATTATAGTGAGCCAGAGCCTCCTCCCTTCCCCTTAGGGTGGACTTTGCTGCAGCTTTGATTTATGGGCAGTCTCTGTCACTGTACTTTATGGCGGAGAAGACAAAAATGAATGGATTTCTGCTTTGGGCTGTGTGTACTTTTACAACTGTGCTTAGAAATACAAACACCTCAATTTATGAATGGGCCAGTTGATTTTAAAGAGTTTTAGGCTAAAAATTGCCCCTTATCTCATAACATGGGTATATAGGGCATTTTGCTTATGTCTTTTCTAATGTCATTTTCTGGAAGGTTATGCCTGTATTACTGACTGTTTCTTTTCTGTGTTCCTGTTTCTAAATAGTTGCTTACATGTTCATATTGGTTTGACATATATTTCTGTGATAATTTCATGAAACTGTTGGCACAGTTAGCTATGGGTCACATTCACGTTGTTCAACTTTTACAAGTTCGAATGTCATATGGTCAAAACCATATGTTCAAACTTGTAAAACTTCGAACGTTTCAACGGAGATCTCCGTAAGGGAAACTTTCCCTTTCCTGCAATGTAGTGCGATCTCGGAGTTGGTATATTTAAGTAGCGGGGGTATGGGGGGGTGCAAGGGGGTTTGCCCCCCTACTTGCAACTTTCAGATAAGTTTTTTATGTTTTCGAACTTTTAAAGTTCGAAGATATGGTGTCGACCATATGGTGTTCAAACTTTTAAAAGTCTGATAATGTGATATAGACCCATTAGCTACACACTGTTATTAGTTGTGTTCTTAGATTCAAAAGCCTAAGTAGCAGCTGCATTATGAATTTTACTGAAAAAAAATCAGTGTAATTTTTATGAGGTGACATTTAGAAAGAATGAAAATCTAAGTTTTTACAGAAGTGTGTAGTCTTTTAAAGTCTGAAATCACAACAGCAGTGTATATGCATTTCTGTTGATAGCTGTTATATTTAATTTGGAGAGAACCGTTCAGCAGCACTTATCTTGAAAGTGAATGTAATAGTTTTGGTTTCTAATGGCCATTGTAGCCTTCTCTACCTGTATCTTTATCTTTTTCAGATTTCCTTAGAAAACTTTAGGACAAAACACATTGACAGAGACAGCAGGTAGATGCCAGACTGAAAATGTCAAATCTTGTTTCCCTTACAACATTTAAAAAGACAGAAGGTAGCACTTGTCTTCTAGTTCTAGTCTTAATAGCATAAACATGTGCAAAATATATTCTGATATTTATTAAATTTATCAACCAGAATGTATGAGTAAGTTTTACTAACTGGTAAAAAAGCTGAAATGCTTAATGGCTTTGTTGGCCACTGATGGTAACTTCTCCTCCAGGATTAAATCCCTGAAGCCTTTTGGAATTTTCTAACAAATTCTCAGAAACATATGTCATGGCATTGCATGACTGAGTAGATGTAGTTGGTGATTTTTAGAAATAAAAAGACCGGCTGTTGTGATGTAGTGGGATAAATCCTTGGCTATGGACTAGGTGATTCAAGTTTGATTTGCAGCTTGGACTGTTAATGGAGCCAGTAGGGAAGGCTGGGCAGAATAAGAGACAGACTGCCATAGTCCCTTTGTAGAAGGATGGTACTGTGTAGTTGTTCTAGGGGCAACCGTTTGGCCCACCAAGCTGCAGCTTGCTGGTAGACCTCATTAGTAAGGGTATTGGCTGCAGTCACAGGGGAAGAGTGTTATGAGTCCTTGCAAGTAATGCCTTTAACTTGCCCACATACCCAGGAGTTTGGCCAATCAAATGTGCTGATAGCCTGGATGCTGGTAAGGTAACAGCACTAATGGTTGTTTCAGGGCAGTCCCTGTGGATGGCACTTGCTTCTGTGATTCTAGAAACTCCCCACCATGGTGGAATGGATGGGCTTAAATCCATTTCACAGAGTCTTGATGTTCAGCAGGCATGGGGACAAAATTAACATAGAAAAACATAATTTTGGGCAGAACTATATTTAGACAGTCTCGTGAATTCAACCTATGGCTTCTATCCATTGCTTCCAGGCCAACTGCTTATTCATATTAGTCAGCATTGGGTGGTGACATGTCTAACTCCAATGACAGAAAAGGTCACTTCACGGAGAGTTCCAAAATGGTGGTCGCCTGGTGAGCTGCATTTACTCTGAGCTCCTCATTTCATATTCCTCTTCTCCAAGATTTAATCATCTCAAAGCTTCGTGACGTCCTTAGGAACAAAGGAATTCTTCACTTTACCATAAATCAACTCATCCAGTACTCTTAGCTTTTAAAAAAGGCCAAAAATCAAACTTACACTCTGTTTAATCTTAAGGCCTCATACTCACTGTGTTTTAGAAGGCCTAATCCTGCTCCAGTATCTGGAAGACCACATGGCAAGGCAGCAAAAATCTTCAAATGATCCTATTACAATGGAGATACAGACAACGAAGGCTAAGTCTTCAGTATTTTTTTCACCAGAAAAGAGTCCTTATCCAAAAGGCAAAAAACTAATAAACAACAGATGGAACCTAACAAAAATAATACCAGCTCTATTGATGACCCTGGCTTTCACATGGATGAATTAAAACAGGCCCTACAGCCCATACACACAGCTATCCAGAACTTCTCTGAACAGCTCTCAACCATTGGAAAATCTGTCACTCAGATTGCTGAAAGAGTGGGATCACTTGAACAAAAAACACAGTCAAACGAGCTTCAAATACAAACTCTCACTGAAGATCTATGTGCTAAATCTACAGCTATAACAGACTTACAAATGAAAATAACTGACTTGGAGGCAAGAAGTCGGAGAAACAATATACTAATAAGAGGTCTTCCGGAGAGTTATGATAACCAAGGCTTGATTACTACTGCTAAACAAATCTTTGAAACTTTACTGCAACTTGTTAATGAGAAACCTGAAATCACCATCGAAAGAGCCCATCGTGCACTTCGTAGACGACAGGACACAGTTCCCCGACAAGTCTATGTTAAACTTCTCAACTTTCAAATCACGCAAAAAATATTAAGTGCAGCCAAAAAACATAAATTCCTTATGTGGAACAGCCATAAAATTTCTTTTTCGCAAGATCTACCTCTAACCATTAAAGAAAATAGACAAAAACTAGCTCCGTTCTGCGCAGACTTGATAAAAAGAAATATCCGGTTTCAAATGCGCTATCCCAATAATCTGATCTTTTACTTCAACGAGGAGAGATTTTCAGTTAACATGCATAATGAAGCAAAAACAGCTTTCATCAAGGCTTTCAACAAATCACCAGCCTCCTGATAAGTTAACTCCGTCATTGAGTCTATTATTAAAGAAATATATTGAGCCGTTTGAGGCTACGAACTTTCTGCTTATAACTTTGCTTTTGAAAACATGATCGACAACTCTCATTAATGTGTTTATGCTCATACCTGCGCTTAAAATAATCCAGAAAGCCTTTTAAATGAAATGCGCTGATTCCGTGTTGGGTGGAACAGTTCTTTCATATGCTGTTCCCAAGAGGGTTCCAATTTGCTGCAACACCCTGGTTTTAGTGTGATATTCTCGTGTCATGACTAGTGGCGCATAGTGAGTGTATTTCAGGTTGGTGTTTCAACACTATCCCTCAATCTAACACAACTAATAAACCATATGGCAGCTGGCGCTTTCTTCGCGTTTCTCATTGGAATGTTGACTGGAACTTCCTTACTCAACAGGTAACTGCAATACAAATCTCATTTAAACGCTGGGATTAGCTCTTAATTCTACTACAGAAATACGTTTTTTCACGCGCATCTCTGCAAATATGGATCTGTTTATTTTAAAGATCCTTGCAGGACATCTACAGTTCCCTCAAAGACACGATGATAAAAATTTGTTTAATATCTGCTCTGTCAGCCAGATTTTAGAGTTTTATTGCTGTTGAGATCATCGCTAGTTATGTGGTGTGCAGTGCTACTGTTTAGACTCCACTAGGTTCATAATCCATGCTGTTTGTATAAAAATCCTAGTACTGTTGTTAACTAGGTCTATCAAAGCAGCAAAGCATTCGTATTATGATATTACTAGAGGTCTAACATTGTTTTTTACTATATTAGCAGCTACAAGGATGTAAGTCATGTTTTACATATTATGTAAAATAATCGCATTTTAGGTTGACTTGTTTGAATATGTAACCAGAGGGGCAAAATTTTTTTTTTTTTTTTTTTTTTAAATTGATCAGTACTTGCTAGTCAACATTAGCCGCTAATGTTCCAGTTACCTTCCCTTTTGGCATATCTGTTATATTAGCTACATTTCATTTAACTATATAAGTATTATAGTCTGACTTCTTGTATTATTGAGGCGATGTATTAAGCGCCCCTTCATTAGGCAATCTCTATACTGTGCCCTAACTGGTACATGTCCAATAACATCACTGTTTTTTATATAGTCGTATCAATAATCACTGCATTCTACGAATACATATATAACATCCCTAAATTGCAAGGCTCTAAGACTAGTGAAATCTGTTATATCCCATGCAACTTTAATGATCTATGTCTCACATAGCGCGTTCATTGAACGGAGGGTTAGTGGCTGATGTATATAACATGTTAAATCAATCCGATGGTCTTTTAGGTAATGGCGGTTGTGTTTTGACGTCAATATATCCAGATGGGGGCCGGACGTAATGTTATCATACACTAGTCTGTCTTTCAGTTAAAAGTTGACTATAACTTTTATTGTTAAGTTGAAACTTATTTGATTAGAATAGGCATTTATCAACTAATAGCAAACTGTTGTAGAAGTATACTCAGTACAGTCATTAATTTAGCTACTTTAAAATCTATGCTTAGACTTGGACGTCCCGAGTGTATACCTCCTAATAGGCATGTAGATACTTTTATACTCCTTATGGTCCTAATTTAACTCAGGAACATGCCATAAGATATCCAAACTCTATCTAATTATGGTAGCTCAGTGGGTGTTTTTTGCAACTACTCTAGGGTGATGTTTTTTTGGAAGTGTTATTTTTTTGTACATGTGTACAGGAATGTTTTTGCATTTGTGTGTGTGTGTTTATATACTTCATACAAGGAGTACGGGTGGTTAGGCACTGGGGATAGTCAGAAGAAGTTGTATGCTACTTTTTCCTGCATTGATAATTTCTCTAAGGACAGTGTCAATGATGTCTTGCGTTCTCTTTCTTATTATAAGCCCAAAGGTAACCCCCTCTGAACAATTCTTATTACATACAGATACAATAATAATTTCTCAATTTTTTTTTTTTTTTATTACCTAAATATATTTAACTAAATCAGGGAAATCAGTAGTTGGTTTTTAGATTGCTGGAATGTTAAAGGTCTACAAAACGCTGTAAAAAAGAATTTATTATTGCATCTTATTTTCAAATCTCAGGCCAATATTTGCTTTCTTCAGGAGACGCACCTTCCAAAAGAGGGGTGGGAAAAAATATCCAACCGAAAATGGATTAGGACTATAATAGCGAGTGGAGATAGCTCAAACTCTAAGGGAGTAGCCATTATAATTAAGAAACAATTTCAGGGTGCTATAAATGAATGTAATTCAGACAAAAAGGGCAGGTGGTGCTATTTTACGTCCATCTTACCGGATTTTACTAAACCAGTTTTATTTTTGAACATACACGGTCCATGTACTCAACAACATATATTCATCTTAGAAATCTATAATATTCTTAGCTCATTTCAGAACTACCTTTTTGTAATAGGAGGGGATTGGAACGCAGTGATAAACCCCAGCCTAGACCGTACTAGTAAGTCTGTCTCATACAACTCCCAAGCCTCCATAGCCCTTGAGGAACTAATGTCTGACTTTAATCTTATGGACACCATTGTCTTCAGTATTGACTCATCTAGGGACAACATGTACACTTTTTACTCTGCCATAAATCATGGTCACGCCTAGACTTCTTTTTAATCTCTAAGTTTTTCTCCAGGTTTAAAAACACATTAAAATGTGAGCCTAGGCTTCTATCTGACCATGCTAAAATATCCCTTATGATCCTTTTCACATGTATTACTTCTCTTCATATAAACTGGTCCCTCAACAATAATCTTCTAAAACATAAGGAGATTATAAATAGAATCAACAATTCACTGTCTGAACTATATGCTAACTTTGAAAAATCTCAAATTGCGTTAGACATACAATGGGCTGCCTGCAAGGCTGAATTAAGAGGATACCTGATCAGCAAAGCCTCCTTCTATAACAAACTTAATAAAGAAAAGGAAACAAACCTAGTCCAAAAATTAGCCTCCTTAGAAAGAAAACTAAAAATACATCCTGACCCTGAGCTAGAGAAACTGATTAACGCAATGCATAAAGATCTACTTGAGATTCACTTACAAAACTTCTCACTGCAGGAACAAAAACAAATTGCAATCTACTCCGAATGGGCACAAATCCCCTCTAGAACTCTTTCTAGAATACTCAAAAACAATAATGGCGCTCCTACAATCTCTATTCTTCAATACAAGGGGAAAATATATAAATCAGACTCTGAGATAATTCAACTATTTCAGGACCTTTATACAGATATTTATAGCAAGAACTCCCACAACCCCTCCAAAACACAGATTGAAACATTTCTCAATTCCATCACTTTTCCATCTCTTAATCTTGATCAGGCATCTTTCTTATCTCCACTTACTATTCAAGAGATTAAAAATGTTATCAATAATCTTAAAGTAGGCAAATCCCCTGACCCAGATGGCTTCACTACCAATTTCTTCAAAACTTTTTGTCCAAAAATTGCCCCCATTCTCTTAAAAGTTTTTAATTTCATTATAAAGAATGGAATCACTGACATACATTGGAACAATTCAAAAACAATCTTACTTGTAAAGAACAATCTAGAAAAAACAGACCATATAACTACAGACCTATTTCGCTTATAAATGTTGATATCAAAATATTTTCAGCTATTTTAGCTAACAGACTTAGACAGGTTTTACCATATATATTATCACCGGATCAAGCTGGGTTTATGTCCAATAGACATACATGGGATAATACACTAACTTTGGACACTCTCATTCAGTTTACTAAAAAAGAGAAAAATCCGTTGTATGCCCTAACCTTAGATGCGTCGAAGGCATTCGACAGAGTTAATTGGGACTTTATGTTTTCTACGTTATCACATTTTAATATACCTAAGATTTTCTCTGATATGATCAGAACTCTTTACTCAAACACCTATTTATATATTAATAAAAAAAGATCTGAATTGATTTTGATTACTAATGGTACAAGACAAGGCTGTCCACTTTCTCCTTTTCTCTTTAATTTATTTCTTGAACCATTTCTTCTATACATTACTCAAAATACGCACCATACTATACCTAAAATTCTCAACACACAAGTAGCACTATCGGCCTTTGCTGATGATTTAAATCTCTACTTTCAACTTCCTAACTGAGATCTACCTAAAATCATAAATGCCATTAGTGCTTTTTCTAATGCTTCTGGTTATCAAGTTAACAATAAAAAATCCCACATCCTCCCAATTAATCCTGAGGCTCACAAACCCTTCTTTTTCCCTCAATCTTCCTTTCATATTTCATACACTCTTAAATACCTTGGCATTAACTTTGAACATAACCAAGCCTCCATGCTTCAAAATAATTTGCTTAGATCATGGTCTACCATATGTCAAGATCTTCAAAGATGGAAGCTACTAAATTTAACATTTCTCTCAAAAGTAGCTATCATCAAAATGAATATTTTACCCAGACTTCTATATCAATTTAGTGCGACAAACATAATTATTTCAAACAATCTTTTTTCACAAATTGATAAAGCTTTAGCGAAATTCCTTTGGTTCCCTAAGAATGTTAGGATTTCCTTCTCCAAATTAAGTCTACCAAAGGAGAAGGGCGGGGTGGGTCTTCCAAACTTTCACCTCTATTACGTGATCATTTGCTCTAATAAATTATGGTCCATCGCAAACTGGAATAGTAAAGCTCAACTCCACTATCCAGCGTGGCTCAAGATGTGGCACAGACACATCCTCTCTAATAAAATTAACCCTAAGGCTATTCCTTTTTTATCACCTACTTCTTTAAATAGCTCAAAACTATCTCCTTACTGAAATTCAAGATAAAATTATTCCAAAAATTGATTAAAGACATCAATCTTCAACACACTCTTCCTCTGCTTCAACCTATACACCTCAATCCAAATCTTAAAATTAACAACAGGATGATAGATCTCACTGAATTCCCTCTCATCAAAGATCTGAAAATATGGGATATTATTAAACATAACTCTGTCTCTTGCCGAGTTACGTCTGATCCTTAAGGTCAATAAAAAATACACTGTTATTCTCCGTCAACTAAGAGAAATTACAACCTCGCAAACTAATAGTCTCCTCTTTGATTCGCAGGCAATTGATAAATTAAACTTAATCATAACTACAGTCTCTAACAATAAAAAAACAATTTCCTCATCATACAAATTATTACTCCCATTTTTACACAAAAGTAACTGTCTTTTCTCCAAATATTGGGATAATCAGAACTCTCCCATTTCAGAGGACCAAAAACTACTAGCTATAAAAACTACTTTAGAATTATCTCCTTTCAAAAAACTCCTATACACTCAACTGATGTTAAACAATAACTCCTATTATACCCCTGTAATAATGAACAAATTTGATCCTAATCATTCTCCTATCTGCACATGTTGTCCTGTTATGAGAGCTGATTTACTTCATATTATGTGGCACTGCAACCACTCCCATAAATTATGGTGTTCTCTCAAAGTGCGTCTCAAAAAAATGGGATACTATAGTTCTACCCTTTCATGGAAACGGCTATCTTAAACATCCCTCCTAGTTTGCCTAAACTACACCTCCATACTCTAATAATATTATGTTCCCTCATAAAACTTTACATCACTTATAACTGGTTAGATCGTACTAAAATGTCTTGGCCGGGATTTAAAGATATGGCTATCAGATATATCTCTGCTCAGAAATGTATTATAATTGGACCTAAGAAGAGAGCCTACTTCAGTAAACTTTGGAAAGGCTTGTTTGAGGCAATTATGTGTGATTAAAATTTTAAGTTACTACACAAAACTTCCTGTATACTCATTAAGTTTGTTCAAGGGGTATGTTTCTTTTATTGTATGACACAAATGGGGCTGTTTATATTTGGTCTTTTATCTTGCGACACTGTTTATACTTAGTCACGGTAGCATTGTAAATACTGTATTTTTAGGTTCTTGTTACTAGTTAGTGTACTATGCATACCTCAGGTTGTGTTTACTCTCTTTTTCTTTTCAATGTAAATCTGCTTCCATGGCTTTGTTTTGTATTAATAATTTCTGAAACCACTATGTAATCAATATTTGAGTGATTCTTATTGTTTCTACTTTCATATGTATGCATGGTTTATATTTTCAAAAATAAAAATTTATTTGAAAAAAAAGAAAAGGTCACTTCACTATTTTTGAACTATAATAACTTTTTAGTTCTGTAATGCTGTCTCTGTTCACATGTGTTTGGGGTGTTATCTATTGCATTTTGTCCCCTGAATAGAAATTACTTGCCCAACTCTAATGGAAATTTTGGATAATGCAGCTTAGCACAGTATCACAGTGAAATGCCTGTAAAATTCTACATTTTGTTAATTTTGTATAAGGGGGGCTATACCTCAATCCACCTTTGACATGTATCTTATTGTTTAACAGATTTTATTTAAACATAACTTTGTAAATTTGAATGGTCATTGCATCCACTTTGAACAGAAGTCCGACATATTTGAAGGGAAGTTGAGTATATTGCAACACAGCAGACTGTCACTGTATAATGCCTCTAAAAAGTTCCTGGAGAGAAATGCGACCTCCGATTTTGAAGTGCTGAATGTTCTTTATATGGCCCACTGTTGCAGTAGTACTGAAATCTGTCCTGACTTTTAGAGCTTGGCACCCTTCCAAGCCAGACACTGGCCTCTGTGAAATGGCAGCATTTTTCTAGTATTACTTTGATGTCAACCATCTTTTTTTTGCCACAGTATGCAAGTTGACTCACTTGTTTAACATAGTTAATCCTGTATTTTTAGCCTGCTCTGCTAGAGGTAAGTACAGCACTGGGGAAGCTCTTAATTTTGATTGTATTGTAGGGTTTGGATGACAATTATGTTTTGGGTATGCCTGCTAACAAAGCAAAACAAAAAAGGGAAAACAAACCAAAA
>NC_056741.1:833218757-833235800 GCF_019279795.1 Protopterus annectens | reverse complement strand
AGTCACAACCAAAGTGACACATAGCTCACAACACCAGTGTGCCACCCAACAACAGCCCCTAAAACAAGACAATGTACCCAACACTTTAGCCATAGATGACTCTATAGTCAGGCACACTGATGTCCCACTCACCAGGCTGAAAAAGGAGAAAATTAAGGTCAGCTGCCCGTCGGGTGCCACGATCCACCACATAACGCATGCACTCAAATCACTCCACAACAAGTACAAATACGACTCTGTCATTGTCCATGTTGTGAGGCATACCTCCCTAGACTACATGAAAAGAGACATGGAAGAGCTCTCAGATCATGTGGCCCAGGAAGGTATGACCTTAGCCCTGAGTAACATCCTGCCTTCGCCCAGAATACCACCAAAGTACAAGGACAAAATTACTGACTTCAACAACAGGCTAAGCTTCTGGTGTCATTCAAAGGGGATTCAGTATCTATCCGTCTGGGAAGACAATCGACAAACCACAATGCTTTGCCAGAGATGGTCTGCACCTGTCACCCCTGGGATTCACGTTACTGGCTAAAGCTCTTGCCACCCCTACAGTGCCTTTTTTAGACAAGATTCAAAGGACAAAACCACTAGGTGGGAGGGTGGCCTAATGGTTAAGGTGCTTGCCTTACAAACAAAAGGATCAGGGTTTGAGTCTCACAAGGGACAATTGGCTAGCTTACAATGGCTCGCAACAGCAGTTAGCTTAGTACTAACCTATGAACTGTAACAGATACAAAAATGCAAAACCTGAAGGTAATGCTACTCAATGCTAGAAGTCTAAACCTCAAAATGCACTCTCTTGAGGCACTCCTAAAAATGGAGAACATAGATATCTGTGCAGTAACTGAGACCTGGTTCAAGGCTCCAGAGAGCAACCCTGCAATACCAGGCTACAACTCTTACCACACTTTTTGGCCACCAAACCAAGACCGAAACACTAAAGGTGGAGGAGTATCCATATTCACCAAGGATATTCACACCTCCAGGCTAGTTGCATCTGAAGTTCTCCAGGTGCAACTAACAATAGGTAAGACTGCAATCCAAATTGTAGCTTGCTACAGATCCCCCCACCATGCCCCAAGATTCTCACTACACCTTTCTAAACATATTGGGAAATATTAAGATACAACTAAACACCCTAATACTGGGTGATTTCAACTACCCTGCCATTAACTGGGAAAACTACTCGGGTACCAACACCTTTTCCCAACTGTTCGTGGAATTCATAAATTCCAACACCCTGGATCAACTAATCCATTGTCCCACCAGGGGTTCCAATATCCTAGGCCCAGTCATTACCAACATGGGAGATAAAGGCTCCACACCAGTGGTCACCCCCTCATTGGTCAGGTCTGACCATAAACAAATCACCCTTGACATCCACATCCCACCCCCACCCCCCAGTAAAGAAACCTACATAAAAAACGTCTCCAAAGCCAACTTCATGCTACCCATGTCAGAAGTGATAAACTTCATGACACCCATGCAGACGGGATCTGAAAGTTTGACTGCCGAATCCTATACTAAGGCACTGTACGAGCACATCCACTTGTGCATGAATCGTGCCATCCCAAGTAGAACCAAGATGCTCTCCTCCAAAAAAGGAAGCCAATCTGGTGGTCCCCTGCCATAAACAAACAATACAACAGAAGGAAGAAACTGTTTCAGAAAAGAGGAAAATCCCAGGATGCAAAAAACTCCCTTACCAGCCTCAGTAAGAAGCTTGAGATCCCTCATAAAATCATCAAAAGCTAGTTATGAAAATAAAATTGCCTAAGATTCCAAAGACAACCACAAAGCATTTTATAGTTATGTCAAGAATCTAAATGGCAATGCTCAGATCTGCTCTGAGCTACAACAGAATGGCATTAAATATACTGATCCCAAGGATATTGCCAATATCCTGGCAGATCGATTTAATGTCAACTTCATCCTCCCCTCACCCCTAAAGGGCCCATCTCAATACCAAATGATTGCCAAATTCCGGTAATCATGGCCACACAGATAGAAACCGTACTCTCCAAAGCTAAGAATACAGCATCCATGGGACCAGATGACATCCTGGGCTGTGTACTACCTGACCTACAAAATGAACTGGCACCTCACCTAAGTGTCATTTTTAATCAAAGCCTCACCTCAGGCTTCATGCCCACTGAGTGGTGCACTGCTAGTTATCCCACTCCACAAGGCGGGATCCACCTTAGATCTCAAGAACTACCGCCCCATCAGTCTGACGAGCCTGATCTGCAAGAGCATGGAACGCATTATCATGGAACTTATAAACAAAGACATTGGCAACCTTCAAACATTGGACTCCACCCAGTTTGGGTTCGTGAAGGGCCGATCTTGTCTCCTGAACCTGGCTGACTTCTTTGAATCAGTCTCCAGAGCTGTGGACAAGGGTACGGCGGTCCACACAGCCTATCTGGACCTCGCCAAGGCCCTCAACACCATCCCCCACTCTGGAATCATAGATAAACTTACTAAGCTGGGCATAAATCTCTACGTCACACGATGGGTTGCCAACTGGCTTACTGACAGAACCCAGACTGCAAGAGTAGCAGACTCCAAATCCAGCTCCAATCAAGTGACAGGCAGAGTTCCTCAGGGGTCAGTCCTGGGACTGCTCTTGTTTGGCATCTATTTCTCTGAGGTACAGGCCAACACTAAGTGATTTGGCTAACAAAGTTCACAGATAACTGCAAATTGGAAGCCATTATTGAATTCCCAAATTATGTGGATACTCTACAAAAGGGCCTTACAGAAATAGATGCTTGGTGCCAGAGCCATGGGCTCAAGCTTAATGCCAAGAAATGTATAGTTATCCCCTTTGGGAAAAAACATGTACCCATGAATTACCACACAGGTGGCAGTACACTAAACACTGAAAGTGTGATGACAGACTTAGGGACACAGGTGGACAGCGGTCTCACCTTTGATAAACACATCGCCACAACAGTCAGGAAATCCTTCTATGTGGCACAGCTCATCACTAAGGGCTTTTCATCCAGGCCAGGGAAAAGGAAGTCACGGTCCCACTGTACTCATCCCTCATTACACCCATTATAGAGTATAACGCCCCGTTTGGTATGTACTTCACAACACATCTGCAACAGCGGGGCATATCATCTACTCAGTGGTGATCTCTGCTTAACATACAAGGCCATGTCAAACCCTGAGCTGTTGAACATGCTCCACTTAAAGAAATCCCAATCCCTCAAAGCCACACACTCCAGGGATCTAAACCTTCTCATCACAATGAACAAAACATGCTGGAGGGATAGGTTCCTGACCAAGAGACTCCCCACACTCTGGAATAGACTGCCCATACATGTCAAGCAGAGTGCCTCCTTGGCCCTCTTCAAAAAGAACCTTGATGATTGGACGGGAGATACGAAATTCACCCCGGGGATCATGTCAGGTGCACTGCTAGACAGGGGTCCAGGGAAGTAAATATTGTGGGAAGAAATATCCAGGGAATTGTTATGGCTAGGCTTGTATTGGCCCTAGCCTAGTACCAACTTATGAAATTACTTTGTATAAACCATAAAGATTGCATCTCGCAGGTCTGAATGCAGCCGGATACATAACAACTGTGAAAACAAGGACTAGGAATCCTGTTTATTTCCTTAGTTGTGAACTAATTGCTACCCTGGAAGGGTGAACGTGTTGAAATGGTTTTATAGCTTCCAGATGCTGTAACACATCTTAGCAAAGCTGTGTGTGTGTATTGTGACATGTGTGCAAGATTCTGGCTCAGCTTCTAGTAAAGTGGGTAGTGTGAGAACCACAGAGTAAGGTGACCAGATGTGATGTCATTCTGTAATTCAACACTGAAATGATGAGGAGACAGAAGTTTCAGAGCACTTACCCATATCTCCTTGCCTTGCTGTATTAAGTAGGAAACAGCACTTCTTTAGATCAGTCAGGAAAATATAGTGAGATTAGTTAAGTACTGTTTTTCTGTATCTGTGTGAATCTTTCCATCTGTGTTATTTTTAGTATTTCCTGTGTCTGAAACTCTAGTGTTTACTGTAAATAGATAATCACTATTTTCATGTTATACTAAATATATTTAAACTTTTCATTGTGGCTGGTTGTTTTAGGAAATATTTAACCTTTGAGAGCATGTATATTTATTTAGTGATGCTGTGGCATCATGCTCCTGAAAGTCTTGATGTTCAATCACTTACCATTGGTATTAGTATTAATTTCACTCTGTATAACTTGATACCCTGTTAAGAAGGAGGGGGAGTATCCATATTCATCAAAGATACCTACACCTCCAGGTTGGTGGCAAAGCACGAAGCATCAGAGACTATCCATGTGCAACTAACAGTGGGTAAAACTGCCTTCCAGTTTATAGCCTGCTGCAGACCACCCTCCCAAACCCAGGAACCCCACTCGGCCTTCCTGAGAACACTGGAAAATATGAAGGTCACTCCGAACACCATTATATTGGGTGACTTCAACTACCCAAACATAGATTGGGAGCATTACTCTAGCTCCAACACCCTTGCCCAAAGGTTCCTAGAATTCATAAACTCAAATGCTATGGAACAACTTGTTATCACTCCCACAAGAGGGAAAACATACTGGACCTGATCATCACCAACATGGGGACTCTATGCTCCAGACCAGAAGTGTATCCCTCACTGGTAAGATCAGACCATAAACTGATCTCACTGGATATTCACATCCCGACCCCACTCCCTGCCCAGAAAACCACAGTGAAAAACTTCTCTAAAGCAAATTTCACACTCCTCAAAACCGAGGTGGAATCCTTCAAAGCCCCGGCCTGTGGAAAATCTGGCCCAGACCGCAGAATCCTTTAAAAATGCATTCTATGAACACCTTCAGGAATGCATGGATCATCTAATCCCAAATAAAACCAAGACCCAATCCTCCAAAGGCAGACTACCTGTCTGGTGGACCCCAGCCATAAACAAACTATATAATAGAAGAAGGAAGCTACTACATGATAGAGCAAAATCCCAAAAAGGGAAGGCATCTCTGATCAGTATTAGCAAAAAACTAAGGGCACTCATAAAATCGTCAAAGGCCAGCTTCGAGAGAAAAATTGCACAGGACACTAAGGATAATCACAAGGCTTTCTTTAGTTATGTTAGGAACCTGGGTGGGAATTCCCAGATATGCTCAGAATTAGTCCAAAATGACAAAAAATACACTGATCCCACAGACACTGCCAACATCCTAGCTGACAGGTTCAGCGCAAACCCCCCCCCTCCCCACCAAAAGAGCAAATATCTATCCCAGCAGAGTGCTGACCCCCTGACATCTCAGATGCTCAGGTGGGAGCCGCACTCTCCAAAGCAAAAAACACAGCATCAATGGGACCAGATGGTGTCCCAGGCTGCATCCTACATGAACTCCAAGAAGAGCTAAACCCAAACATAAAACTACTGTTCAATCTCAGCCTTACTACAGGATATGTACCCAAAGAGTGGCGTACATCAACAGTGGTCCTTCTCCACAAAGGTGGTGCCTCAACGGACCCTGGAAACTATCGCCCCATAAGCATGACTAGCTTGGTCTGCAAAGCTATGGAAAGGATCATCATGGACCTCATAAATAAAGATACTGGGGACCTACAGACACTGGATCCTACCCAGTTCGGCTTTGTTAAGGGCAGATCCTGCCTCTTAAACCTGGTTGACTTCTTTGAAACAGTCACCAAGGCCATTGTGAGGGAAGGTGGTCCACACAGCCTGTCTGGACCTCGCAAAAGCCTTCGATAAAATACCCCACTCGGGCATTATAGATAAGCTCACCAGCTTAAATATAAACCCCTATGTCACTAGATGGTTGCAAACTGGCTCAAGGACAGAACCCACATGGTTAGAATTGCTGGAGCCATGTCAGACTCCAAACCAGTTACAAGTGGCGTCCCACAAGGCTCAGTCCTGGGACCTCTCTTGTTTGGTATATATTTCTCGGAGGTACAGGCCAACACGGAAGGACTGTGGCTGACCAAGTTCGCAGATGACTGCAAACTGGGCGCCTTAATCGACTCTCCAGCCGACACAAGCATCCTCCAAAAGGGCCTCATAGAAACAGACAACTGGTGCCAGAGCCATGGCCTCAAGCTAAACGCCAAAAAAGTGTATAGTCATCCCCCTTTGGCAAAAACAAAGTGCCCACAAATTACCACATAGGTGGTAATCCATTAAGTACAGAAGAAGTAATAAGGGACCTGGGGACCCAAGTTGATAGCAATCTCTCATTTGACAACCACGTGGCCAAAGTGGTTAGAAAAACATTTTATATAGCCCACCTAATCATGAAGGGATTCACATCTAGATTAGGGGAGGTCATCGTGCCTCTTTACTCATCAGGCCCATAATCGAGTACAATGCCTCTTTTGGGATGTACCTTACCAAACACCTGCAGCAACTGGAAAGACCCCAAAAGTACCTCACCAAGAGGATCAAAGGGCTCAAACAGATGCCATATGCTTCCCGGTTAAAGAAACTCCAGCTCTACTCAGTGGCAAACCGCCTGCTCAGAGGTGACATGTGCCTGACGTACAAGGCCATGTCCAACCTGGAATTAAGGGACATGCTGCACCTCAAAAAATCCAAATCCCATCGAGCTACATGCTCGAGAGACTTGAACCTCAGCACTGAAATAAACAGGACATGCTGGAGGGACAGATTCATAACCCAGAGGCTCCCTTCACTATGGAATAAAATCCCAGTCCAGGTTAGGCAGAGTCCCTCATTGAGTCTCTTCAAGAGGAGTCTTGATGAGTGGATGGGAGATCGTAGGTTTACCCCGGGTATCACTTCTGTGTCACTGTTAGACAGAGGCACAGTATACTAACCTCGAAAAAGAGCATAGCAAAATTAATTTAAAATGGGTGGCGAAAGCCAAACATACTCTGGCTAGGCTTATAAATGCCCTAGGGCAGATAGCCTAGTATGAACCTATGAAGAGCCTTAGAGTAGCTGGCCAGTGATACTAACTTATAGCATGGGCAGGGGTGGCAGAGTAGGTAATCTGTGCCAGCCCTTTGTGTGTGTGTGTGTGTGTCTGTAAAAATTAAATCTCAGTGTGTGTGTGTGTGTGTGTGTGTGTGTGTGTGTGTGTCAGCTACTTGAAACAGGGACACAGAGCTCGTTAGTGGTCAGTGTGGTTTATTATTTGGGGTCTGGAGAGAGTCCAGTCCCAGGACTGGACAATGTTCCCTGTGTGCTTAAGGGAAATTGTGCTTGGTGCAGTGAGCTGCATCTGATGATACTATGTATGTGTATTTCTCTCAAAGTGAACGTTCCCCCACTGTTGTTTGTGGTGAGGATTGAGGCTCCTTGATCACTGGCTCAGAGAAGGGATGTCAACAGTCATCACAGAAAAGTTCACTCCCCAACTGCAAGGGATGAAACATCCAGTGAAGTCCAACAGCTCAGCTATTCTGTCCATAATGAAATATCTCAAAATAACCCTATCTTTTTGAAAAGATACTGTCACCATTAGCCATCTTCTTTCAGTGAACCCCATTTTCAAAATTTTCCTGACTACTGCCACATAACTCTCTCTTCCTGCAACACTTTATCATGTTCTGATGTACTGTCCCCTTTAACATTTACATCACATTTATTCCTTTGTTTTTCAGAAACACTTCCATTTGTACCTTATTTATTTATTTACATTTGTTGAACGGGAGTGTCCGACTGGACGTAGGTCCATTTTCAATGGAGGCCCAGGGAGAAAAGCTCCACAGTTAAAATATACAGACAGTAGTTACATTGGATTTACATAGCAATTAACAATTACAAACATAGTTACAGATGAAAAACATAGTACCATCAGCAGACAACTAGAATCTTTATCTGCAAAGTACATAACAGACATTAGCAATTGTTACAATAAGAAGTTCCTGCTGTATAATAAGTAGTGGCCTTATGAGCATCCGAGCTTGCTATAATCAAGGCAGTTAGTGGGGTGGAAAGAAAGGTAGTGGGTGGATGGGGTGGGTACCTCATCCTCACTGGTGTCCCATCTTTGCATTACATCTGACCAAGAAAGAAATGCGTTTTGAATGGGCTCTCCCTAATCCATCTTTTGTTTTAAAATTTAAACCATCTGAAATATTGAGAAACTGCTCTCAGTAGTATAATTCTTCACACAATTTGTCTGTAGCACTCTAATTTTGTTGTCAGGATCAGTCATTCCTGTTCCTCTCAATTTACTCATAGGAAAAGCTCTTCAGCTCCCCTTACAGAAAAAGGCAGGGTATTTTTTTTGACTGGGTTAGCCCCACTAGGCTAATAGCCTCTTTTCAGTGAAGACCCAAGATGGTATTTCTACTACTCGGAGAAATTTGGCCAGCATCAGGTAACTTTCCTTGCTCTTTTCAATAGGTACTGTTACATCCACCTAAACTATCACCAACTTAAGCAGATGGGGCACCTTGGTTTAATGTCTCATCTGAAAGATGACACGGACTAAAATCATACTGAGTAGCATTTACAGCTGTCTGCAATTTTTCATAGATTACATTTTCTAAAAGCTGACTATAAAACTAAGTTTAGTTTTCTTAATTATGCTTAGTGCAGCATGTGTGGGATGAATGGGACACCTCCAAGTCTGCTCTTCAAATTTTCCCTTAAGGAAGCTCTACTCTTAGTATAACCAGACTACTCACTGTATTATAAGCCTAGCACTTGTTCTCAATACTTCTCTACTAAGTAAGCACTCTCGTACTAAGTAAAGCACTACATCTACTTACCACCCCTGTGAATATCCACTTCCCTTAAAGGTATACCACTCCCTTATACTGTTCTAACATGTTGAGTGGTAGATTACTGGCGTCGTCTCCAGTTCAGCTGGTCAATCTGAGTATCTTGAGACAATGCTACAATTGTCTCATGTACAGACAACCTTCTCCTCCTCTCAACAAACACAAATACATGTGAGAGATGCAACTATATAGCCAAACTGGAGGCTGAACTCTCTCAACTCAGGGCTGGCATGACCAGACAGGAGGAGATGGCAACCACACACACAACAATCCCAGTCCCACATAGACCTACCACAACTGCAAACCAAACACATAAAAACACAAAGACATACTCGAGGCTCTAATAAAAACTTACCAAAACAACAGAGGCTCCCAAAGCAGACATCCAAAATCCACCACCTCAAAACAAAACACATGCAACACATACTTCAATAAATCAGTGTGTCGACCAATCGCAGCCCTTAAGGCCAAACACCTTGCCTGATACACTAGTAATAGGTGACTCCATAGTCAGACACACTGATGTCCCACTGACCAGGCTGAACATGGAAAAGGTGACTGTGAGCTGTCTATCGGGAGCTAGGATCGCCACATAACACACGCCTCAGGTCACTCCAAAGCAAGTACAAATATGACTCCGTCATTGTCCATGCTGGTGTGAATGACCTGAGACGTACCTCCCTGGACTACATGAAAAGAGACATAGAGGAGCTCTCCTGACACTGAGCAGCATCTTGCCCTCACCAAGAATGATACCACAATACAAAGACAAGATGATCAGCTTTAACAATTGGCTCAAGTACTGGTGTCATTCAAAGGGGATCCAATGTCTGTCCGCCTGGGATGATATGTTGGACAAGCCACGCTGCTTCGCAAGGGATGGCTTACAACTGTCACCACTGGGCTTCCGGATAGTGGCTAAGGCTCTTGCCACTCCCATAGTGCCTTTTTTAGGCAAGGCTCAAAGACAAACCCACCTCCTTAGAAAACAAAATGGAAAAAACTAAGGGTAATGCTGCTCAACGCCAGAAGTCTAAATCTCAAGATGCAGGCACTTGATGCACTCCTCAGCATGGAGAACATACACGTCTGTGCAGTAACTGAAACCTGGTTCAAGGCTCCTGAGAGCACCCCAGCACTACCAGGCTATACCTCGTATCATGCTTTTCCCAAAACCTGGGCCGAACCACAAGGAGGAAGTGTCCATATTCATAAAGGACACCCACACCTCCAGGTTAGTAACAACACATGAAGCATCAGAGACCATACAGATGCAACTAATCATAAGCAAAACTGCTATACAACTGGTAGCATGTTACAGACCACCCTTCAATCTCAAGAACCCCACTCAGCCTTCCTGAAGATATTGGAGGATATGAATGTATCACAAAACACCATCATACTGGGAGACTTCAACTACCCAAACATAGATTGGGTACATTATTCTAGCCCTAATACCCTAGCCCACAGGTTCCTGGAATTCATAAATTCAAATGCACTGGAACAACTAGTCACCTCTCCCACTAGGGGAGATAATATACTAGACCTGATCATCACAATCATGGGGACAAAATGCTCCACACGGAGTATACCCCTCACTAGTGAGATCTGACCACAAACTAATCACCCTGGATATACATATCCCACCTCCACCCCCAGCACAAAAGACCACAGTGAAAAACTTCTCAAAAGCAGACTTCACTCTTCTTAAGACTGAGATGGTATCCTTTAAGCCCACTGTGCCAGTGGATAGCACATTCCACAATGAATCCTTCACAAATGCTTTCTATGGACGGCCTTAAACTAAATGCCAAAATATGTATAGTCATCCCTTCTGGAAAAAACAAAGTACCTACAAATTATCACATAGACAGCAACCCACTGAGTATGGAAAAGGTAATCAGAGACCTAGGGACCCAAGTAGACAGCGACCTCTCATTTGACACCCACGTTGCCAAAGTGGTTAGGAAAACATTCTACCTCGCACACCTCATCATGAAGGGATTCACATCCAGATCCAAGGATGTCATTGTACCCCTATATTCCTCCCTCATCAGACCCATGATTGAGTACAATGCCCCATTTGGTATGTACCTCACCCGGCATTTGCAACAGCTGGAGAGACCACAAAAGTACCTCACCAAAAGGATCAAGGGTCTCCAACATATGTCTTAGTCTGCCAGACTAAGAAACTTCAGCTCTATTCAGTAGCATACCGCCTGCTCAGAGGTGATCTCTGCCTGGCACAAGGCCATGTCCAATCATGATCTGATGGACATGCTCCACCTCAAAAATCCAAATCCATCAGGACCACGAGAGCTAAAGACTTAAACCTCAGCACAAGTATGAATAGGACATGCTGGAGGGACAGATTCATAACCCAGAGGCTTCCCATGCTTTGGAACAGGATCCCAGTTCGTGATAGGCAGAGCCCTCACTGACTCTCTTCAAGAGAAATCTTGATGAGTGGATGAGAGATCGTAAGTTTACCCCAGGGGTCACATCTGTGTCACTGCTAGACAGGGGCACAGTAAACTAATTCTATTATATAAGGGGACCTTCATTGTGTCACTACTAGACAGAGGCACAGTATTCTAGATTTATTCTGTACATTTCTGTACCATTTCTAGGGTGGCAAAAGCCACATCACTATGGCTAGGCTTACAAATGCCCCAGGGCAGATAGCCTAGTACTATACTATGAAACTATGAAACTTACACAAGCATCAAATTGCAGCATGTGTTGAAAATTAAAAGTTTAACAGCTTTTTATGAGATCTCTTAATAGACTTTCTAACCTATCAAACTGTGCTTTAGTAAAGCTACCTTTAAAAAAGGAGAACAGATGAACAATTCACAAAATGTTGCTAAAATTTAATTGGCAGCTTGTAAGCTGTTAAATCTTTTTTTTTTCTTAAATGTTCTATAGTATATGTATGAAATGGGTGTGCTGCTCATGGCACCAACTTCCCTTGGTACAATTCTGCAGCCATCTACATTTATAATTAATGATACTCCTCTGAAAATGTCATGAACCGATTAAAATGTTTGCAGCTTTATAAACTTTGGGTAAACCTTTATGCACATTTTCTCAACTTAGAAAGAAAACTAAAACACAAACTAAAGCACAAAAGTAATCATGTGGTCAATTAAACAAGAGGATGCAGGGAAGGGGTGAGGAAGGACTGCTCCTTACATGACTAACAAATAATATCAGAGGAAATTTACCAACTAATGGCCATTGCAAAAAGAAAATTAATCTTTTTCCTTTACTTTTCCAATTATAAGTACTTTTCTTTTGTAACTTTTCTATTTGTTCTTACAGTTCTTGGTTTTAATATTGTCTAGACTGTCATTAACTACTTGTGTCATTACCACATTCCCCTAGTGTTATTTATTTTTCAATGTACCAGCACGTATTTTTGCACTGCTGTTCAATTTTCTTTGACAAGCTTCACAGTTTACATATAATGCGGTAATTCACAAAACAGCAATTTATACTCTTTATACATCCTAAAAGAAAGACTATTATGACACAAGATTACATTATTTCAGGCACTATGACTAAATCTACTTTTTTTGTGGTGGGGAATCACCCCATGATTATCAAACTTCTCTACATTCTGTCAAAACATTCACTCCCCCGACACCGGCAAAGAACTAGGGAGTACTGCTATCACCCAGAAGAGATCACATCTTCTAAAGCTCTTGAAATCCCCACCACCAAACAGAAAACGCAGAGTAATGCTTATTACCATTGTCTTTTGTAAGTGTACACTTTCACATATCTACACCCCCAGCTAAAGTGTGTGCATTCATGTTCTCTGTGCAACAGCTGCAATCAGTGGCCTTCACCCATCTGGAGCTTTTGTAGCTGGACTCTGACAATGCATTCCCCTGGCATGCACAAACTAGCATTGGCAGTTCACTTTCATCTATCCTCATTCAGTGTCAGAGTGCTAATCAAACACAGGTTGCCTGAGATGTCAAGGCCAACCCCTCTATTCTGCAGAGTCAACTTACTTTTATTCTTCTCTTTGATGCAAACACATGTAAACAAAAACAGATACCTTTGAACAAGACTAGCAAGATTGTAGACAGAAAACAATGAAGTACACTTACAGCTAAAAGCAGCTGGGCTTGGATATATTCATCGATGTCATGCAAGCCAGTAACTATGGGGAAAAAAAGTACAACAGTTAAAACCACTTGTAAAGTATAAAATGTTTCTTAATACTGTTTTATCCGACTCAGTAAAACATGCATAAAGTTAGTAACACAAAGCAATTCATATGAGAAAAAAGTGGTTCATAGGTGTGTACTAGGCTAATGGCCGTGGAGCCTTTACAAGCCTAGCCCAAACAAATTGCCCAGGCACCGTGCCACCCGATGTTAGTTCACAGTGCTCCTATCCAGTAGAGCAACTGGAATGGCCCCTGGAGTGAACTTTCTGTTATCTATACACTTGTCAAGATTTCTCTTGAAGAGGGCCAGTGAGGTGCTCTGCTTGACATGAATGGGAAGCTTATTTCAGAGTATGGGCAGTCTTTGGGAGATGATGAACCTGTCCCTCTAGCATGCTCTGTTAATTGTGGAAATGAGGTTGTGATCTCTGGAGCATGTGGCGTGGGGGATTGGGATTTCTTTAGGTGTGGCATTTCAAGTAGGGCCGGGTTGGAGGTGGCTTTGTAAGTCAAGCAGAGATCACCTCTAAGCAGACGATAAGAGACTGAGAACAGCTGAAGTTTCTCGAGTCTGTCCATGTAGGACATGTGTTTAAGGCCAGGGATCCTTTTTGTGAGGTACTTTTGTGGCCTTTCTAGCTGTTGTAGGTGTCTGGTCCGGTACATGCCAAACGGGGAGTTATATTTGATGATTGGTCTAATGAGGGATGAGTAGAGATGGATGATGACCTCTTTCTTCCTGGATGCGAAAACTTTGGTTATAAGATATGCCACGTAAAAGGACTTTCTGACCACAGTGGCAATGTGGTGGTCAAAGGGGAGGTGGCTGTCGACCTGAGTGCCCAGATCTCTTATGGCCCCTTCAGTATTCAGTGGTCTCCCATTAATGTGGGGATTCGTGGGAACTGAGTTTTTTCCAAAGGGGATAATGCAATTTTTTGCGTTAAGCTTCAGGCCATGGTTCCAACACCAGTCATTGGTCCTAGTGATACCCTTTTGTAGGCTGTTGGCAGTTTCCAAGGTATACAGAGAACAAGCTTTGCTCGTGACTACCTAGGTTCAGTTTGTCAATAGGGCCACTAGAGGAGCTAGCTGGGGTAAGAAGGAATGACAAAGCTGTATCTGCAAAACTATCAGGGAGAAGGCTATGTTTACGTGTATGTGGATCCCAGGCAAAGCGTTATCTATAAATCCTTGGTGCAGGCTGTAGATGTGTTGAAAACATTCACCTGCAAGTACAGAGGGTTACTAGGAGTAATATCTCATGGAAGTGTGTAGCAAAACACTTCCCCCTCCTCATGCCAACTCCTTGGGATGGAATGGGTATATGCCCAGCATAACCACTGTGAAAGAAAACCCATCTGAATGCTTGCTGATCTGTGAGTAAAGAACAAAAAGTGTAGTGTTCATGACTTAAGACAGGCACATTAAAATTGATCCCTGTGACCTGGCTTCTGACACAGACTTGAGGATCTAATAAGAGTATTGATATGAGCTGTAAAGTTAAAGAGGAGTTCACAAAGAAAGACAGTATAGGGTCTGGTTTTGCTGTGACCCTGACTGTATCACTGGAAATTCCCACAATCATGGTTAATATAACCCACACAGTAGGACACCTGATCAAGAATAATGTCATAAGAACAATCTGGTGAAACTTAGTTGGCCAAATTTGACAATGAATGAAAAAGTCGCTTGAGCTACAGGTTGGGTGGTAGGCTGCTTGGTGGCCATTGAGATAGCAGGTTCAGTAGGATAGCAGTAGCAAAACCTGCCCTAGCCCTGGAGGCAGTGCCTAAATGGTATTGTCTGGTAAAGGTGTGGACAGTGGTACACGTAAGCAGCTTCCAGAATGACTTGGGTAGGTACACCTTTAAGGAACACAGTGGTAGCTGCCCTGAGTCTGGTGGAGTGAGCAGGAGCATGGGCTGGTAATGGCTTACTATGATGAGCATAACAAAGTAATGTGGTTGGCCACCTATGTTTGGAGATGGGCCTGCCTGCAAAGGCCACTAGCAGCTGTTCTGCTCTATTTGTAACTTTGTCTTGTCAAGGTAATACCCGATCTGTCGGTATACATCCAGGGAAAGTAGGATTTGTTCTGCTTTATTCCTCAGATATTGGAATAAACACTGGCAAATAAATAGCTGGATTCAAAGAGAGTTCTGACTTTGAATTTTGGAAGGTATAGGAAACTTACTCAGCTATAGCATGTCTAAGATTGATCTCTAGGTGTTGTCCTTTCTTGGTAGTAGGCAGATTCTTGAGAAAAATGCTGTGCCCTCTTCCCCTGCAGGAACAGACTGAACAGATCCTTGTTGTAGATAGAAGGTCTGGTAAGATGGGAGGCAGAACCCCCTCTTGGTCCTTTGGGGGTTTGACTCCCTAGGAAGAGGGGGTACTAACCCTGAACTGAATGTAACAGCCCTATTCTATGATGTGTAGGATCTCTGGTGATGAGTTTCCACTGCTGTAGGAAGGCGGCCTCCCTGCACAGAGAGGGGAGGGTTTGGGATTGTGTAGGGGGCTATGGGTTGGATGCTGTGCATAGTCACAGCTGCTCTATCAGGATAGGGTCACTGAATCGCCCAAGTTTAGGGTGCTGATCAGGTTGTCACCACCTACACTGTGTTGGTCTCTAAGACTGAAAATGCTTTACTATATAACATACAATTTATATCATGAAATGTTTCATACATATATAGTTAAATACAATTGTTTTACTTACAATTACTTTTTTCCTGTTAGTGTCTTTGTAAACATTAATGAGATGAAGTGGGTTATATGCCTTTCGTCTCACTCCACAAGTTTAAGTCAACAAAAAATCCAGTCTTTCTCTGCCACTTTATTTTTTTTTTATAAAACCATACTTTACAAATGTGACTAATGCTTTACAGTCCTACATTTAATCACCAATTTCAGTATTGCTGGTCTTCGTGTTAATCTCCCTCTCCCAACCCCAGACTCTGGTTCAAATCTAAAGTACTCCCAGTCAATTCCTGTACTTTTTTCTGGTCTCTCAAGAATTTTCGTTTGGAACACTGGAAAGGTTTTACTGGCAAAGTCTTCATAATCAGAAAAATGAAAAGCAGAGTCCCCTTCTGTTTGATGGCTCACCTTTTGTTGGACAAACTTTTGTATTTTCTCCTTCTCCTGTTCTGCAAGAAAAATTACTTTGATCCTCCAGAAAAAAAAGAAGTTATGTCTTACCATAACATTTCATCTGTGTTGTTGATCTTCATCTATTCTTGACTTGTGGGTTATGGTTCCTATGCTTGGAACCAAACCAGCAGATATATAGGTCAAGTCAGCCAAAAAAATCCTTGAGCTGTAAGTCTACCCACAGTGTCCCTCTCCACATTACCTCAGATGAAGTTTGCAATCAGACAGAAGAAGATTCTAATACAAGTCAGAAACCTTGACCAAGGTATCCCAAACAATAATATCCCAGAAGAGGATGTCGCTCCACCAGAAGTCTAAAGAAGAGGGCAGGCGGGAGGGATGCAAGAATAGATGAAGATCGACAACACAGATGGAACGCTATGGTAAGACACAACTTCTTCACCTTATGTTGTCAATCTTCATCTGTTCTTGACATGTGGGACAGAGTCCCCAGCTACCACATATCCTGGGTGGCCTTATGGAAGAACATTCCTGAGAACCATAGAATCAAAGCAGGTTTTCCCCCTGGAAACCATATCCAATTTGTAATGAGGAATAAAAGTATGTGGTTTAGCCGATGTTGCAGCTGTGCAAATTTCTGACATGGAAGCTTTAGAATGAAAAACAGCTGAAGTCACCATAGATCTGGCAGAATGGGTCTTCACCAGCACAGGGAGTTTTAGCTTTTGTTTTGTGTAAATGAAAGATATGCAATCCCTTAACCATCTGGACAGAGTCATCTTAGGCATAGGTTTGCCCAAAGTTGCACTAGCAAAGGATACAAATAACTGTTCTGATCATCTAAACTGCTTAGCTCTATCCAGATAGAAACGTAATTGCCTGTGCACATCCAGACAGTGCAGGCAGTACTCCCCTTAATAAGTTTGGGGAGAATACAGGCAAATCTATGGACTGGTTGATATTGGGTCTCTGAAAT